>NW_027096280.1:0-220000 GCF_019320115.1 Miscanthus floridulus
CCAGCTCTTCAAGCTCCTATCATTCCAATCCTTGGGGCCTGACGGAACCAGCAGATGCACACCATCCGTACTCTCATGAGGAGGTGCTCAAGTTTCGCCAGGAGAGGGACAAAGCCCGGGAGGAGCTAGGCGACGTCTCCAAGAAATTCGGCATCGATCAAGCCGAATGGGAGGACCAGCGGAAGCAATTCTGCGACGCCATCACCGGTTTGATATCTTCATTTGGTTCTATCATTCTGGCTTCCCTTGCTTGCCGATTCATTTTTTTTTCTTTTCTGCCCAGCTCTTTCTGTGGAGAATGACCGTCTGAAGGCGGCGGCGAACAAGATTGCCGATAAGGTGAATGCCCAGGGGGAGACATCCGAGGCATGCCTTGATGCTGTGGACGGCCGTATTGATCAGGCCGTCATCCAAGGTGTGCACCTTGGTGCTTCTCTCGGGCTGGCGGCAATGACCTCCCAAACCAACGAGGACTACTCCTTCCAGCCAGTTGGCTTCGTTGGAGGACGCCCGGACGAGATCGACGACATCAATGAGCGTCTGGAGGCCTACGATGATCATGCCGCTGCCCTTGCCGAAATCACAAACCCCCAGTCCGTCCTCAATAAGTTATTTGAGGAGTAGTTTGTATTAGGATTGACTTTTATGAATAATCTCATCTTTTGGAAGAATACTTATTTCTTTGATTTTTTTTTCAGTAAAATTCTGCCTGCGACTGTCAGAAAAATGCTGAAAACAACCCAGTCTTGAATAAACATTCTTGTGCTAGAGGCGATGCAAACTGCATCGGCTATTTTGTGCTAAAGGCGATATGAACAATATCGGCTATTCTCAGTCTTATATCTGATTTTTAGGCTAAAGGTGATTTTCTCTTTATCGGCTTTTCTGATCTACATTAATGAACCAACCTCAACACTGGGGTAGTATTTCTTAAGAAATCTTCCATTGATAGCTCTGGTAAACTCCTCCCCAAATAAAGTCTTCAATATGTATGCATTGCCAGGTACACATTCTACTATTCGAAAAGGACCTTCCCAATTTGGAGACCATTTGCCGAATGCTCTATCCTTTGTTCCAACTGGCAATATAGTTTTCCAAACCAAATCTCCTTCTGCAAATTGCTTCAGCCTAACCCTTTTGTTATAATACTTGGCAACGCGTATTTTATTTTTCTCAATATTTTCCAACACCTTGAGATGAATCAAATGTAAATCTTCCAATTCATCCATCATCAGATCCTTATAATCTTCTTCTACCAATTCTTTCTGTAACACAACTCGCCTTGAACCTGACCGTAATTCCCATGGTAATACAGCATGATGCCCATAAACTAGTTCATAGGGAGACGTTCGAGTGGACCCATGGCAAGCCATTCGGTAAGCCCACAATGCTTCATTAAGAACCAAGTGCCATCTCCTTGGTCTTTCATCAATCTTCTTCTGGATGATTTTAATCATAATTTTATTTGATGCTTCTGCTTGACCATTAGCTTGTGCATAATAAGGAGAAGAATTATACAACTTAATCCCCATATCTTTGGCAAAATCATAGAATTCCGAAGAAGTAAACTGAGTTCCTTGATCAGTTGTTATAGTTTGAGGAATCCTGAATCTATGAATTATATGTTCCTTAACAAAACTGATCATATTTTCTGATATTACTTTCTTCAAAGGGATAGCTTCAACCCACTTGGTGAAATAATCTGTGGCCAAGAGTACAAATTTGTGTCCCTTACTAGAAGAAGGATTGATCTGACCAATTAAATCTATACCCCATCCTCTGAACGGCCAAGGTTTGATTATGGGATTCATAGCAGATGCTGGAACCTTTTGAATATTGCCGAATTTTTGACAATTGTGACACCCTTTGTAATATTCAAAACAATCCTCCAACATAGTCGGCCAAAAATAACCAATTCTCCTAATTATCCACTTCATCCGATAAGCTGACTGGTGTGCACCACACAATCCTTCGTGAACCTCATACATCACCTTCTTGGCCTCTTCTTGACTTAAACATTTTAGTAATACTCCATCGATGGACTTGTAATATAATTGATCATCAAGGAACACAAATTTGAGAGCTTTGTACCTGAGTTTTCGGGAAACTTTTTAAGATAGACCTTTCAGATAATTGGCAATTTTGTGTCTCCAATCACCATCTACTTGATCAGTATTTAAAACACCTTCTTCTATAGCAAAAACTTCCCGACTCTCTCAATATCCAGAAGTAGCTTGAGCTAACTTATTTGCTTCTTCATTGCACTCTCTAGGGATATGATGCAAGGTTACTACCAGAAAATTCTTCAAAAGTTCTCTACACTCCTCATAATATTCTCTTAACACATTGTTCTTGCATTCATACTGACCATTCAATTGATTAATGACCAACTCAGAATCCCCAAAGATTTCAACAGCAGCGGCCTTCACTTCTATAAGAAGCCGAAGCCCTCTAAGCAACGCTTCATACTCTGCCTGATTATTAGTAACATGAAATTCAATAGGAACCGCATACTCAAAAGTTTTTCCTTGTGGGGAAATCAAGAGAATACCAGCACCACCACCTTTGTTACAAGATAATCCATCGAAGAACAAGGCCCAAGGCACAATGCTTATCGCCTCAACAGAAAGATCCTGATGTTGGGTAATAAAATCGGCAATAATTTCACCCTTTACCGCCTTTGCCGATTCGTACCTTAAATTAAATTCTGACAATGCTAAAATCCATTTGCCAATTCTTCCATTCAAAATTGGCATCGATAGCATATGTTTGATTACATCAAAACTAGAAACTACCATGCATTCGGCATTCAACAAATAGTGCCGAGATTTGATACAGGAGTAATACACACACAAGCAAAGTTTTTCTGTAGCCGAATACCTTATTTCCGGGTCTAGCAGCTTTCGGCTAAGATAAGCTATGCCTCTTTCTTTTCCTTCAAATTCTTGCATAAGGGCCGACCCTATCGTTAGGCTATCGGCCGCCACATACAACTTAAAAGGCTTGTCAAGTTGTGGAGGTACCAGCACAGGTGGTGCCTTCATATATTACTTGATCTCATCAAAAGCCTTTTGTTGTATGTCACCCCATACAAATTTTTGATCCTTCTTGAGCTTTAATAAAGGAGAAAAGGGTAAAACTCTCTCTGATAGATTGGATATGAATCTTCTTACAAAGTTGATTTTGCCTAACAATGATTGTAATTCTGTGAGATTAGTTGGCGGCACAACTTTGTCTATTGCTTCCATGCTCTTTTTTCCAACTTCAATTCCTCCTTTATGAACTAAAAATCCCAAAAACTCACCAGCCAAAACTCCAAAGGAACATTTGTTTGGATTCATCTTCAATCCATGCTTTCTTGTGCACTCCAGAGTCTTTCTTAAATCGGCTAAATGTCTTTCATGATTTCTAGACTTGACTACTACATCATCGATGTAGATTTCTACAATCTTGCCGATCAGCTCGTGAAAAATATAGTTCATAGCTCTTTGATAAGTTGCACCGGCATTCTTTAACCCAAACGTCATGACTATCCATTCAAACAAACCAATATGACTAGGACATCTGAAAGCTGTTTTTGAAATATCTTCCATTGCCATAAAAATTTGATTATAGCCAGCATTACCATCCATAAAACTAATGACTTCATAACCTGCTGCTGCATCTACTAGTAAATCGGCAACTGGCATTGGGTAACCATCCATGGGAGTTGCCTTATTAAGATTTCTGAAATCTATGCAAACTCTCATTTTTCCATTTTTCTTGTATACCGGTACTATATTTGAAATCCACTCTGCATACTTGCATGGCCGAATGAAGTTTGCTTCTATTAATCTTTCAACCTCCTTCTTCACATCGGCCAATACCTCCTCTTTGTATATCTTCCGTGGAGGTTGTTTGTAAGGACGAAATCCAGGTTTGATGGGTAATCGATGCTCAACAATGGAACGATCCAATCCAGGCATTTTCGTGTAATCCCAAGCAAAACAATCTTTAAACTCTTTCAACAGATTTATCAACTTTGATTTATATTCTGGGTCTAACTTCGCACTAATATACATTGGCCTTGGCTTAGAACCATCACCAACATCAATTTCTTCCAACTTATCAGCCGACATAAAACCACGTCCTAACTTTCCTTTGTTGCCATCGACAGGATTTCCCATTAAAAATTACTATGAGAGCCGACTGCTTGGATCGGCTGTTGGCCCTCGCTGAAAACATTTACAGGACCTTCTTTCCACACTTTTCCGGAGAAACAATCAACGCCTTCATATTCCCAATAGGTAGACTCTGTGGCAGCAACACTTACCGAATCATCAGCATGTACAATTTCAACATCATCTCCAATCCATTGAATGAGAATTTGATGCATGGTTGAAGGAATGCAGTAATTAGCATGGATCCAATCTCTGCCCAAGAGTAGACTATATGCCCCCTTGCCATCAATGACAAAAAAGGTAGTAATCAAAGTTTTCGACCCAATAGTCAGCTCGACATGGATAGCACCTCAGGTATCGGAAGGATTGCCAGCAAAGTCCCTAAGCACCATGTCAGTTTTCAACAATTCTTCATTAGCCATCCCAAGCTTTCTGAAGGTAGTATAAGGCATGATATTGATAGCAGCCCCTCCATCAACAAACATCTTGGTTAAAGGCTTGCCATTGACATATCCTTTTAAATAGAGTGGTCTCAAGTGACGATTCTTGATTGGTTTGTCAAAAACAGCCTGCTGCGTTAATACAAGCTGATCCATCAAATCCTGACATTCACTTTCATCAAAATCAGAGTACACCTCTTCTTGGACATCTTGGCTTTCGGGAGCTATAAACTCTGATGGGAGGAAGAAAGCCATGCAAGCATCAGCCGAAGGACCACATCCATCAGGCTTCTTCTTAGGACGCCATATTTGCTTTGTCTCAGTAACTTCCTGTTCCAACTCCCTATTCCTCAACCGTTGAACTCTTCTTTTCTGACTTTTCTTCAGGCCTGGAGGACACCACTGTTCTTTTTGCCATACGTATCTATAGGAATCAGCTTCTTCATCATGCACCCTATCATGTATCCAACCTTGACTTGCAAATCTTTTCCTTTGCTGATTCTCAAAATCATCTATTTTTAGGCGCCGATCATCTTCAGGAACCTTCGTTCCAAGTCTTTCATAGACGGGACGGCGGTTGACTCGAGATTGCCTATATTCGGAGTACTGAGCACTACACTCCGGACAATTATTTCTTGTAGGCAACCTCAAGCCTTCATTCCAACAATGCCTAAAGAACGAACAACCCCAATGAGACTGCTCCTGTTCTGTCATGTATTCTTGTTGCTCCCTTCGGTATACCTCTTCTTCATACCTCCGGCATTCTTCCATAAACCATTGCTTCTTATAGTATTCCTTCTCTTGCTCTCTCTGCCACTTGTTTAGCAAAATACGTGATGTAACTCTGGGTTTGGAAGTTTGACCTTTCTCGGTTCAGCTATTTTGAAACCGAACTCGTTGATGCAGCTCTCTACTGGTGATTTGCCGATCCGGGTCAACAGCACCACTTTCCTTTGCTCTATCAGAAGTCAACACCTTCACCTTGCCTTTACCTTTGAGATCATTAGCAGAGACCATATTCACAGAGAAAGAAATCATATTTTGTGGAAAAGGCTGATCATCAATTTTCATCTTGCCATCAAACTTCAAATGTCCCTCTTGGATAGCTTTCTGGATTCGTATTCTGAACACTCGGCAATCATTGATAGAGTGAGAATTAGTGTTATGGAAGCCACAATACTTTTTGTCTTTCACTCCTTCAGGACGTAGCATGGGATGTCCTTCTGGTAGCTTGATGCGTCCTTCCTTCATCAATAATGCAAAAAGCCTGTCTGCTTTAGTAACATCAAAATCATAGGTTCCCTTTTGTTGTTTCAACCAACGTTGACTAACTTGAGTAGGCTCCTTTGCCCAATTCAACTCAGCTGCAGCTATCTCATCTTCATCAATATACTCAGTCGCTTCATCCAGAAAACCTTGATACACCTCATTAGTGGCATTGTTCTTCTGAAAGCGGTTATCTCTCCTGAATCCTTGGGCCTGATTACTCATAGCTGCTAAACGCTGTGCAAGTTGGCCAAGATCATCAAACTCCATGCCGAACAATTTCTCCCTGATATTCGGCAGCATTCCTGCTATAGCTATTCTAGGTAGTTGATCATCTGGTAAATTCAGAGAATAACACATATTCTTGGTCTCCCTAAACCTGCGAAGATATTCCAATGGTGTCTCATTTGTTCTCATCCTCAGATTCATGAGGTCGACCAACTTCTTCTCATTAGTACCCGTGTAGAAATATGAATGAAACTTCTGCTCTAGCTCTGCCCATGTACCAATGAAATGAGCTGGTAAAGACGTGAACCACGTGAAAGCTGGTCCTGTAAGAGACAAAGGAAAATATCGAATCCTCCAAGCTTCATCTGAAGCAGCTTCTCCAAGCTGCATTAAGTACCGACTGACGTACTTTATGGTACTAGTATCATCTTGACCAGAAAACTTGGTCAAATCCGTTGGAGGCTTCACCCTTGGAGGTAACGCAACTCTGTTGTACTACTCTGGATAAGGAGACTTGTATGAATAGGATTGATTTTTTGGCTTCAAGCCAAACTGATTCTGCATCATATCAGCCATCCTGTGCATCAAAACATCAATATCTGAATCCTGATTTCCTTGTACTTGCACTCCAGAAGGCAATCCTGAAACACTCCTATACCCTAGATTTGGTACAGCATTGATAGCATTGTAATTAGTAAATTCTTGATACCCATCTCCATACATATTCTTCTGCAACCTGTTTGATGCTGGAGAAACTCTATAAGCTGAAGGTGGCACTTCTCATGTGGTACCAAATGTCACCTGGCCATAGGTGGGATGTGATTGCTTTTCAGTGTGGGTCAATCCACCTATATTTGAAGTCGATGCTATTTCTTTTCCAATAGGCTTCTCTTGATGCTTTGGAACATTGAAAAGTGTCGGTCCGCTGAGTGGGCCAACATTTTCTTCAAAGTATTTATCAACCATTGGACCAAAAGTACTGATCATGATTGCCCGAAAGGTATTCAGAAAAGCTGTGTGATGGTTTGTCATGGTTTCTCCCATGGCTTTATAGACCAGGGCTGCCATCTTCTGAGCATCCTCCTCTTCAGTGTAATCAGTCTGATGTGGAAGAAGAACCCTTGGCATTGACTGCTTTTGAAACACTTTATTGCTCTTGTTTTTGGAAAAAGACATCAAACACTTCCGTTGGTATTGCTCACATGCTTGTAGCACTAAATCCCTGTAATTATCTGGCAATTCTGTCATGCTTACATCCAGAACATGATCATTGTTGATCTCAGACGTCATCTTGAACTAACAGATGGTCCCACCGGGCGTGCCAAAAAGTGTGTTGACACAAAATGTGACACACTGTGCCTCACACACAGCAAGCCGAAAAGCGTGGCTTCAATCGGGTTTCCGGGTGCTTCGTGATCCGGAAGCGTGCCAGTCAGTTTGACCTGAAAACTAACAAGGGATAAAATAATTAAATGCCAAAACGGAACATGTCGGGTAAGACCGGACAGTTCCACATATACGGCCCTGAAGCCACTTACAACGACATACAGCTATAGAGAGCTGTCTGTCAACAAGTTTATAAACCATTCAGCTAATCGTAAGATGAATGCACGTAAAGACCTGATTGCCGAATGCATGTGCATGGGAAGACATGTTTGAACAAGTGAAATTAATTATGAGTTAATGCACGACTAAGCTCAGCAATCCAGCCGAGTTGGGTTCCATGAAGAAGGAACATGCAAATAAACACGATTAAACTAATCTAAAACCTGCATCTGCCGCACGACACCTAGTTTCATTAAAGCTTAAATGTAATTAACATACATGAACCCGCGACATGTGACAATCTAGATTAAAATCATTCAGCCATTATGGGCATGTTATCTATTTGCAAAGGTAATATGAAAAGCAATTGTTGTTGAAACACGAATAAAACCATAAGAGAGAGAGAGCCGAACAATATCAATCTAGATTGGGCAGAAGTGTGTTACAAATATATAAAATATTTAAAAGCATGCAACACTAAATAACTTAATGAATCTATTTAGATTTGCCATATCTAATAGAGCCGATAACTATCTTGCTTTCACTAAGCATATTGAGCAAACGCCTGCCGCACGGTATCTACTCATAAACAAAGCATAAGCAAAGACTTCTTGGTTGTCAAGCAAAGATCCGCCGCACGACCATTGAAAACAAACAAGACTACTTGCATCACATCTAAATCCACCGCATGATACTAAACATGATAACAAGGTTGTCGGAACTTACGGAGGTCGACGGATCGATGACTCCTCTCGAAGAACTCGACGACACGACAAAAGGACTCGAAAGTTGGCACGGGGCCGGTTGTATTGATTTGGTTGTGAACCCCTATTACAATGGTCGAGGGTCAATATTTATACCCTAGATAAAACACGAGTCCTAGAAGACTACGATTTACAAAGGAACTTTTAAACAAACTTGAAAACTTACGATTCCTTACTCTAAACTCTCATAGTCCTTTATTATTACAACTTTCATCTTTTCGATCGGCCTCGCCTGCCACCTTCTGCTTTCCCGAATGGAGTCACCGCCTTCTGGAGTAACCGACCGCACAAGCATTTAGCCGACCGCTTGTTTTGTTTGCCGAACACCCTTCTTCCCGCATGCGGGTCCACCTGTCATCCTCCAGAATCGACCAAAATCCAGTGTTAACAGTCTCCTCTTGGACCATAGTGGTTGTCGTATGGTTCCGTCAGGATCCACGCCCGAGGGCCAATGACGGCGCCTACAACACTGTTCGGGCTTTGACATGCCCGAAAGGGCCTTAAAGCGTCCGTCTTGTCATATCCTATCGGTACTTTCATGTAGACATGCAGGGTATGGTGCAAGGTATGGTCCTCGGTATTACAGTTGACTTGAGTGTCCTGCCTTATCTACGCACGTAGTTATGAAGGAGCAGCGTGCAGAAGTCGGGCGGGGCGGAGCCAGCCCCTGAACGTTGGGCGAGGCGGAGTCTGCCCCCGGATGTTGGGCGAGGCGGAGTCTGCCCCCGGACGTCGGGCGAGGCGGAGCCAGTGCCCGGACGTCAGGCGAGGCGGAGCCAGCCCCTAGACATCGGGCGAGGCAGGAGTCTGCCCCCGGACATCGGGCGAGGTGGAGCCAGCCCCCGGACATCGGGCGAGGCGGAGTCTGCCCCTAGACGTCGAACGAGGCGGAGCCAGCCTTTGGGGGTCGGACGGGATGGAGTTAACCCTCGGTCATTGGACAAGAGGTGTAGTCGCGTTCTTGCCTGTTCGGAAGCATCAACGTTTAATGGTTATTAGCTCCTCCTCTTTGTGTACCCCAGTATTCGGTCCCCGACAATACCCAAGTCAAAGATTTTTAGATTTGAAAATTATTGGACTGAGCACCCTAGCTTCTTTGACACTGTCTCCACTCACTGGAATAACTCTCCAGTGTATGCAAATGCAACCAAAAACCTAACTTCAAAATTGAAACATGTCAGAACAGGTTTGAGAAAGTGGAGTAAAAACTTCTCCAAACTCAACAAACTTATATACAATAGCAACTGGGTTTTGCTCCTTTTAGATGGTTTGGAGGATCAAAGACCCCTTTCATGGCTTGAAACTGCCTTTAGAGGCTTGGTGAAGTCACACCTAGCTTCTCTCCTGGAATCCAAAAGAGCCTATTGGAAGCAAAGAAATACTGTGAGATGGGTTACTCTAGGTGATGAGAACTCAAGCTTCTTTCACACCATGGCTACTATCTCCTATAAGAAGAACTTCATTGTTAGTATCAGAGATTCAGATGGAGCTTACATCAGTGAACATGACCAAAAAGCTAATCTGCTTTGGAATGCCTACAAACAAAGACTGGGATGTAGTGAGCACACCAACATGGCCTACAATCTTAGCTCCATTCTGAAAGAACATGACCTGACTCATCTTGATTCAGATTTTAGTCAGCAAGAAATTGAGTCTGTTATCAGAAACTTACCCAATAGCCATCCCCCTGGACCTGATGGCTTCAATGGGTTTTTTATCAAGAAATGTTGGGACATTGTTAAAAAGGACTTCATCATATTATTCAAAGACTTCTGCACATCAAACATTGACCTGAGAAGCATCAGCACCTCTTTAATTGCTCTGCTCCCCAAGAAGGAGAATCCTGAAACAATGGATGATTTCAGACCCATTTCCCTTCTAAATTACACTCCTAAGTGCATAACTAAACTTCTTTCGTCTAGACTGCAGTCTATCATCCTACAGCTAGTACACAAAAATCAGTACTACCTCCATACTAAAAAATGAAGTCGTTTTGGACAGCGACACGGTCTCCAAAGCATAACTTTGACTACTTATTTTTATAAAGATATTTATCAAAAAGTGATATATGTAAATTTTTGTGAAAGTATTTTTCAAGACAAATCTATATATATGGTTTTCACATTTCCAAACTCAACAACTTAAAAGTTATTCATGATTTATATTCCCAATGTTTGACTCATGCCTTATCCAAAACGACTTCATTTTTTAGTATGGAGGGAGTATGGGTTTATCAGAGGAAGAACAATCTAGGATTGCCTAGCCTGGGCATTAAAATTCCTACACCTCTGCCACAAATCTAAGAAAGAAGTTGTCTTCCTTAAGATTGACTTTGAGAAAGCCTTTGACAAGTTAGAACATCAGGTCATCCTCCAAGTTTTCAGAAGCAAAGGGTTTTTAGAAAAATGGATTGGGTGGATCCACAACATCCTAAGCACCGGCAACTCCTTAGTATTGCTCAATGGTATACCAGGGAAAGCTTTCAACTGCCTAAGGGGTGTTAGGCAAGGAGACCCTTTATCTCCTCTACTCTTTGTCTTAGCAGCAGACCTTCTTCAATCTGTGGTAAATAGAGCATGGCAAACAGGTGTTTTGAAACATCCTCTAAGTGAAACCTTTGGAGGAGAATTCCCAATCATGCAGTATGCAGATGATACCCTACTCATTCTACCTGGGGTTGCAAGAACATTATTCAATTTGAAAGGGCTCCTAAGATCATTTTCTGATTCAACAGGGCTACATGTTAACTTTGGAAAATCTTTTCTAGTGCCAATTAATATGACTGAAAGTAGAGTTACTCATCTGGCTAGAACCTTTGGATGCCAAGTTGGAAGCATGCCATTCACTTACCTGGGACTGCCCCTTGGAACAACAAAACCCACCTTACTGGAGTATTCACCCCTTCTGAACAGAATTGAAAAGAGACTTTCAGGTGTAAACAAATTTCTATCCTACAATGGAAGACTAATAACGACGAATTCAGTTCTGTCTGCTCTACCCACATTCTATATGTGCAGTCTCAAGATCCCCCCCCCAAGTGATCAAACAAATAGATGTGTACAGGAAACACTACCTCTGGAGCAAAGGTGACATAAATAGAAAAGGCACATGTTTAGTTGCTTGGGAAACAGCATGCAAACCGAAAGATCAAGGTGGACTAAGGAATAATTGACATCAAAAGTCAAAACAATGCCCTTTTATTAAAGTTTCTGGACAAGTTCTATAACAAATGTGACATACCATGGGTTGAGTTAACTTGGTCCAAACTTTATGCCAGCAATCAAACACCACCTCAAGCTAGGAGTCCTGTGGGGTCATTTTGGTGGAAAGATATTATCAGCCTCTTCACTAAATTTCAGTCTGTGGCCACCTGTAGACCAAACAAAGGTGACACAGTGCTCTTCTGGTCTCACGAATGGATAGGTCAGGATCAACCATTCAAAGATCTATACCCACAGTTATACTCCTTCACCAAAAAACCCAAATGCTCAATTCAATTTTTTGCTGAGCAAGATGAGAGTAGGCTCTTCAGATTACCAATCTCACAGCAAGCTGCAATCCAGCTATAAGAAATAGAGCTTTGCATTCAACAATCAAACTTTGAAGAAAATGATAATGATATCTGGATCTACAAATGGGGTTCACTGAAATACAGCAGTAGCAAAGCTTATAAGATTTTACAAGGGCACATTGAAGCTTCTCCTCTCTTCCCATGGCTCTGGGCTTCTAGTAACTTGGGAAAGCATAAATTCTTCTTTTGGCTACTTATAAGGGACAGGCTGAGCACTAGGAATTTGTTGAGGAGAAAAAACATGCTTGAGGAGAAAAAACATGCACCTTGATGATTATAGCTATGTCCTTTGCAACACTGGACATGAAGAAACATGCTTTCACCTATTTTTTGAATGCCCCTTCAGTCAGTCCTGCTGGAACACAATTCCCATCAACTGGAATCTGAATTCACAACCCCTCGACATGGTGATAGAAGCTAGGGAGGCTTTTGGGAGTATCATTTTCAGGGAAATCTTTATCACTGCCTGCTGGATCGTTTGGCTGACTAGGAATAGTGTTATTTTTTACAATGGGCAAATTAACCTCATTACCTGGAATACAAGGTTCAAAGAAGAACTTGGCTATGTGTGTGCAAAAGCCAAGGCGTCAGGACAAAGTCTACTCAATTCGTGGAGAGATAGCTATACATGATGTATTTTCTTCTTTTCTTTTGGGCCTAGATGCCTTGTAACATCAACTTTTGTACATACATTCTTTTATTCAATTGAAAAGCAAAAAAATATAGGTTGGGGACTCCCCTGCCGATTCGGTCAAAAAAAATTACAGACGGGCACACTGGAAGTTTCAATAAGGAAACACATCGCCACTGCCGCTAGGGCCATGCGTTCGTCGCCGCTGGATATGGACGATTGCATGTGCTACTAACCAGTGCAGGAGCCTAGCATGTGAACTCGTATACTGTTCCTGGCATGTGAAAGGAGGGCCATGCGTTCTCATATACAAACACAAGGCTCCAAGAAGTTACCCTGAACTCACTCGGAAGCCATGGAAACCCAAGGCTGATGAGAGTAGGCTTAGATTAAACAAAAAAGTCTATAGCTAATATAATTAGTAACAAATAGTAAATTCTAAAAATAATTAAAAATAGCAATTTAATTTCATACGAGTTGCAACTGGTTAGTAGCACATGCAATCGTCTATATCCAGCTGCCAATCCACTAACTGTCATTGCTACCCCCCAACACCCCCAAGGCCTAATTTGGAAACTCCAATCTCTCTGAGATCCTAGACTTTTCCTTGGGTGGGTAATCCATGAGGATATTATTTTAATTATCATTGTAGTTCTTAATGGGGGGTCTTCCATTCCTGGGTTTTGCTCCTCTTGCTTGCAAAAGAGCCCTAATTCTGTAACCAACCACCGGTCCTACCACTGGGTGAAATTTTTGTATTTTGGTCTCTTTTGAAAACAATTTTTAGAAAAATACCTACACCAAAATATTTTCTAAAAATAGACCATTTTTAGGCGTCTTAGCACATGACGCCGAGATATGAGGCTCGGCGTCGAGTGACACGACGCCGAGGTATTGCCATGTCACGGACGACCGGGGTCGTCGACGACACGGTGGCGCGTGGGTCCCAGACGTCGGCGTCATGGTAGCCAACGCCAAGGGCCCAACCTCGGCGCAGCTGGACGGCGCACCGAGCTATTGGCACCATCCGGAGCGCGGCCTAGGCGGCCCAACAACACACGGTGGCCCAGTAGCTCGGCGTTGGGTCACTTAACGTCGAGCCTCCAGCCTCGGCGCGGCCCGACTCAACGCCGAGGTCTGGTCCCTTGAGGCCGCGCCGAGGCCCCCTTCTTCTTCCTCCCTCCATTCTGAAACCGCCAGCCTCCTCTCTTTCTCTTCTCCCCCGCGCCGCCACCAAATCCTAGGCTCCAAAATCGACCCTAGGTGCCACGATCTTGGCTCCCGAAGCTTCCTCGAGGTAATGGTCCCTCCCCTCCTCCATTCTATCCGCGTAGATGTGCTTACATTGTCCCTAATCATGTGGAATCATGGGTGTATGGTGTTTTGGTATATTTGTGTTTGCATTTGTAAAATATATGGCTTAGGATAATTGAGTGCATTGTTGTTTAACTGTTTTATGTGCTGAACATGTTAGGTTAGTTTGGTTTCTAGTTATTTTGGTCATTAGGGTTCTTTGTTTATTGTAGGTGTCATTAGGGTTAGTTATTTGTTGGTCATTAGGGTTAGTTTGTATTTTATTTATTTGTTGGTCATTACATTTCAATTTTGTATGACTAGAAATGATTATGTTGTTGGGGTTAAAAAAGATGAAATAATATATTTTAGTTTCTACTTATTGGATTGAAACTCGCATGATATATTGATATGTGACACTACTTGTTGTGTGATGGCTGTAGATGGATAAATTAGCGAGGTTGCATCATGGAGGCCGTATTGTTAGGACAAGAGATGATAGTTTGGAATTTTTGGACATATGTGAGAAGTTGTTGATTTTTTCTGAAATACCATCTTTGACCCAGTTAGTGGAGCGAGTGAAGGTTAAGTTAGGCTGGAATAAAGGAGACGTGCATGTTCAGTTTGAAGGTGTCATAGATGTTGGGTCATTGAAGGGTCCTCGGATCAAGCGGTTGCTCAAAATTACAAGCGAGACTGAATGGAATGATTACAAGACAGTTGTATTGGCCTTAGAAGTGTGATCTTTGGATTTAGTAGTAAGTAAGGAGTCCGGCTTAGGAAATGATAACTTCGAAGTATGGCCATCTTCCCCTGCTCACATAGGTTATGGTCCTTTGTCTGAAGAAGAAATACTTGTCACACAACTAGGCTACAGTGGAGATGAGGAAGAGAATCCGGTTGCCTGATGGTGAGGGCAATCATGATAGTGATGAAGAGGATGATGATTATGTAATTGGTGATGCAGAAGAAGGTTTGGACGATGCTAGCGGAGACTTTTGTATTGAGGATGAGCTTAGCGACGAAGATGATCTTAGTGGTGAAGAAGACTTTGGTGATGCTAGGGCTACGAACCGTTTTGACATGGAGATAGCTAGAGATGATGAATCCTTCATAGAGGAGATAGCCGAAGACTCTGATGACGATCGCCCTATTGGTCATCTCAATTTTAGGAAAATAGAGATATTGTCTAGGGTCTTGCCTTGGAGAGATCCACTAGTTGGTGATTTCGAGGACCTTAGCCATGGTCATAGGGCAATAGCTGATGGTGGGCCAAGTGATACAACTGTGCCTGATGTTAGCGGTTGCCTCATCATACAGAAGGGCATATTGTTTGCTACCATGGATGAATTGAAATCATGGTTGCAAGAGTACTCCATTGTACACAACCGACCTTTTAGGGTCATCAATTCATTCAAGGAGAAGAGGTACATTGTTGTTTGTGAAGAACAACAGTGTGGTTGGAGAGTATGTGCTAGGAAGACGAAGGCAGGCAAATGGAAGATTACCTCAGTGAAGCAACCACATGTTTGTGCCACTGCCGAGGCAGAAGAGAACCATCTGCAGCTCAATTCTAGGTTCATTGCAAGATAGTTATGCCCCATGGTGAAGCATATGCCAACCATTACGGTGTCTGCGTTGGTTGAGATCATCTTCCAACGGTACAATTACTATGTCAAGTATGGGAAAACATGGAGGGCAAAGCAACGTGCACTGGAAATAATATTTGGAAATTGGGAAGAAGCTTATGAGCGCCTCGCTATAATGTTGAATGCAATGAGGGCTGTAAATCCTGGGATGCACTTCGAGTATTTACCTAAGGAGGGTGAAACAAGGAATGGTAGCCAGGTATTTGGAAGGGTGTTTTGGGCGTTCGGGCAGAGCATCGAAGCATTCAAGCATTGCAGGCCCGTCATCTCAATTGACGGGACCTTTCTTATAGGGAAATTTGAAGGCACAATGCTTATTTGTATTAGGACAGATGTAGAAGACCAGCTTGTGCCATTAGCCTTTGCGATTGTTCGGAAGGAGGACATGGATAGTTGGTGTTGGTTTCTCAGGCTAGTAAGACAAGTGGTAATTGGTCTGGGACATGATGTTTGTGTGATATCTGATAGGCATGCTGGCATTCTGAATGCCGTAGAACAAGAGATTCCTAGTTACGGCTAAATACATCACCGGTGGTGTACCAGACATCTTGCTTAGAATCTTATAAGGCATAATCACACAAAGGACAACTTCAAATTATTTGAGGAGGTTTGCAGGCAGCAAGAGGTTCAATTATTCAAAGACAAGTTAGATGCCCTGAAGTTAGCCACAAATGTTGATGGCAGGCAATTCTTGAGCGAGTTGATGGTGTCGAAGGATAAGTGGTCACTTGCATATGACACCATTGGTTGGAGATGGGGCTTCATGACTAGTAACATGGCAGAGATGTTCAACAGCCTTCTAAGAGGTTGTCGTGGTCTGCCTATGACTGCTATTGCCTCATTCACCTTCTACAAGTTGAATTCTTGGTTCATTTTGAGGAAGAAGCATGCGAGGTCTCTATGGACAGTAGGCAAAGCTTGGCCACTTTTAGCATCTCAGGAACTAGCTTTCTCAAAGAAAAAGTCTAAACGATAGAAGGGTTCATGTTTCGATCCGATCAACCATGGATATGAGATTCTAGAGGGTGGTGGAACTAACATTGGTGGTGAAGACTGGGGTGCTCGAAAACATAAAGTAGTAATCAATGAGAACAAGTGTATGTGTGGAAAACCGATCATATACCATAGGCCTTACTCCCACATGATTATAGCCTATCGCCTTAGACGTGTTGACGCTGAGGTTCCTCCCCGTATGGCCGCAGAGTTCTCTTTGAGGAACCTAATGAGCACCTGGAATCCTCAGTTCGAGCCATTTCTTGACGAGAGTCAATGGCCTACTTATGATGGCCCCAAGTATGTGGCTGATCTTGGTTTACTCTGGAAGAGTAGAGGACCTAGGCGGCGGAAGCGGTTTAGGATGGACATGGACCGAGCCACGAAAGGTAGATCAACCACGAGTAAGGTTGGGAGACATTTTGTAGAGGACACCCAAAAGAGCCGTTGCTCTAGTTGCCATAAGTTGGGCCACAATAAGAGAAAATGTCCTGAACTACTTAGACAGCAGGTATCCACCAAGCTAGCTACTTAAATTGCTTTGTGTAATAGTACATTGGTTTACTTTTGTTTTTTTATTTTTATGTTACTTCGTACCACATACACATGCTTTAACTTATACTAATGCTTTGGCATTGCTTATGATGCAGGATGGATCAGTTCCCCATTCTTGATCCAAGGTTCGATGAGCACCACCAGGCTCGGAGGATCGAGAACGGAGAGGTATATTCAACAATTCGTATGAAACAGTGCATTGTTCATCTTTTGGTCTATAGTCCATGCTCTTTATAAAGTGACATGAACTAATACTTTTTCATGCTTCTCTTTTTTTTGCAGGTTTTGAATGTGCTGAGGCCAATGACACATGAGGCCTCTACGACCATGGTCTACGACGAGAGGTACACGCCCCTCCTAAAGCTGGCGAACCTTGCTACCGTTGCTCGTGTTTGTCGTCGAGGCACGCCACCTTTCAACCCAGCGGCGTTGATGGCGTTGATAGATTGGTGGCATCTAGAGACACACAACTTTCACCTACCATGCGGGGAGATGACGGTCACTCTCGAGGACGTTGCCATGATCCTAGAGTAAAAATCCAAGGATTCCTAGTGACAGGAGACACGGAGTCTGAAGGATGGTAGCAGCGGGTTGAGCACTTCTTGGGACGGCCCCTAGCGGCAGTTGAGGCTGGCAAGAAATGATGCAGCAGTGGGGTGTCCATACTACTGTCGGGCCTACGTCCTGCACATGTTTGGTACGGTTCTCTTCCCTGATGGCACTAGAGACATGGTGTCCTGGATGTACATCCCATGCCTTGGGAACTGGGAGGATGCCGGCAATAGGAGTTGGGGCTCGGCTATACTTGCCTTCCTGTACCGTCAGCTTTGCGAGGCATGCCGCCGTCCTAGAGGCACGCACACTACAATGTCAGGGTGCATCACACTGTTGCAGGTAATAAAGCAAAGTTGTATAAGATTCCACTACAATTCAATGCTTTTTCTTAACAAAAGTGATTAACATTCAAGTTTCCACTCTTTTTTGCAGATTTGGATGTGGGAGAAGCTTCTAGTTGGGAGACCGCATCAGCTTGATCCCCCACAACCTTGGTTTCCTCAAGGAGACATAGTTGTCGCCCCTACCATGGCACACCTCTATGAGCGAGCCCATGGAACTTACCACATGTCACGCCACGCATACATCAGCTTCACCAATGAGCTAGACACCCTTTTGCCACAGCATGTAAGTTTCCCACCCTTTTGGCCTAATCAAGGATATGTGCACAAATTGAGCGTCGACTAGTTGATGATGACGTTGTGTACAGGTTCAATGGCGCCCATATTGGCGGAGGCAAGTCACGGATCTCAACTTGAGCTCCTTGTGCATGGCAGACACGGAAGTCTAGACAATGAGGACCCCCCTTATTTGTTTCTATGCAGTGGAGTACCATCTCCCTCACCGTGTAGCATGGCAGTTTGGTAGGCTGTAGCCTTCTCCGCCCGATGATTTCTCCACCGGTTGGCAGCTCCACAAGTACGTAACATGTAATATTTTGTTCGTTTCACATGAATGAATCATTGAGTAGGCCTTCATATTCCCACTATGGTGTAAAATTTGTAGGTTCAGCAGACAAAAAAATAAGAAGATCACCAACTGGTAGCTGGAGCACCAGCGCTACATTGATGAGTGGATGTTGATGGTGCAGAACAACATGGGCATCCACGCCATCCATTGTGACAAGGCATTCGATGATTACCTTGTTTGGTTTGGTCAACGAACAAGGCTTCAATTGAGGCCCGCTTGGATGGAGCAAGACATTGTTGACATTGCGAGCGAGGATGAGGGCAACAACCCATATGACCAAGCTACCCGAGAAGGTAGGCAAGTTGAGATCGCCCCTGTGTTAGCCAGAGCTGTAATTGATACAACTATTTCCATCTATGAGGTCTTTACTGTCATGGAGACTTAAATTCTTGTTTTTGTTGCATAGAGCATGGAGATAATGAGGACAGTGGCCGAGCAAGGAAGGGCATTGATGATTCCTGTGGGCGATCCTGATGAGGCCTCCATGTTACGACAGCACATTCAGGTAGTCTCCTCTTATTCAGTTGATGTTACATCTTTATATAGTTTTGTGACCAACCCCACTTACTAATAATGCTTTCAAAATGCAGCATGCCATGCATCGCCTCTGAAAGGTAGCTGCACTCCTTGGATGTAGACGTTCCTCGGATGTGGCAGTCCCACAATAGCTTGGTGCTGGACCTTCTACTACACATGTTGGAGGGACTTCATCTTCACATGGTGCACATGGTGGTAGGACTTCTTCTTCACATGGTGCAGCAACTAGTGCAGAGGGTGGTCAAGGACATGGTCATTATGATGATGAAGATGATGAAGGACAGGGAGAGTACTATCATCATGAGTATGATGAGATTGGCATGTCCTAGCTTGGAGATGCACCCCAAGGAACTCAAGGCCCCTCCAGTTCTAGACGTCCACAGAGGATGCTCAGACCAGTGGACAGGTACACTCCAGGTACCTATCTGTTTGGGAGGGAAAAGCGTTACGCTCGCCGTCCACATTAAGGTATAAGGAGCGATAAAAGATCCAAAGACTTCATATGCTATATTTTGTGCATGGACTATGTATGCATTGGACCTTATGTAATGCACTATGTATGGACCTTGTACTATGTTTGGACTATGTTGGTTGATTGATGAAGCATATGTATGGACTATGTTGGATGTTGAATGTGTTGGACTATGTTGGATGTTGGATGTTGAATGTGTTGGACCTTATGTATGTATGGATGTTGAATGAATGTGTATGTTGGTGTGGTCATTTGTTATGTGAAATTCTGTGTATTCTGTGTATTATGTTTTTTTGGTGAACCCCAAGCTCGGCGTATCCACCACGATATTTAATTTAAGATAAGCTATACTTTATTTCTGGAATGAAAATGTGATTGTCCTCCTAACTGATATTCCCCAAATGTGGAACGTCGCCATGTTTCATGTTTCCAACTATCAAGAGAGGGCCTCCGTCGTACCTCACAAGAAAGAAGGGGTGTCATCATCCCCATCCTCCATGTTACGATCAACCTCTGTTGGATCCACGGGGACATGGAAAGCACGTAAAGGGGACAAAGCGGCTTAGGAGACTCAGGGAGCTAGCGAGCTCAGGTCCGTTGTTGGCACAAGGTCATCGTCGGCTGATTAGAGTAGTGGGCAATAGTGAAGCAAATCAAAGAAGAGATGATATATTTTGGTGAACCTAGGAGCTCGGCGTCAATTGAACACACGCCGAGGGTGGGCACCTCGGCGTTTAGTCATTTGACGCTGACCACCGGTGCATACTGGATTCCTTTGCCTCGAAGCGCCGAGGTGCCCAACCTCGGCATGCCGTAAATTGACGCCGAGCCATTAACCTTGGCGTGGGTCGACTAAGCGCCGAGGTTCGGTGCCGGCCATTGTGATCCCTAGGGTTGGCGTGGGCCGACTCGACGCCGAGCCTCAGCCAGCAAATGGCCGAGCTAAACCCTAGGGTTGGCGTGGGCTGACTCGACGCTGAGCCTCAGCCCAACTCACAAACAGCCGAGCCAAACCCTAGGGTTGGCGTGGGCTGACTCACCGCTGAGCCTTCTATCTCGGCGTTGTTCGACTTGACGCCGAGCCTATGAATCATAAAATAGAAAGAATAAAGTATTAAAGACCTATAAACCTTTGGTTTGCAATCCTATTTGCATGATTCAAATGAAAAATCTTTCTCAACGATTCCTCTTCTACTAACACGAGTTATACTAATAAGAGTAGACATGCTATATTTATGTTTGTTCCTGCAGGAAAAACCGATTGTTGGTTCGATTTCAATCCCCTATTTTTAGAGAGTCAAATCTTTTTTTCAGTTTGGGAATCAACCATAGTACATGAAACTTAGAGGTACATAAACTGCAATTTATGAAATAGCGAATGCACAACGATTACACTCACATCAAAACTAACAATGGCATGTCGCAAACTAAACCTAGCATGCCTTAGGGGATTGAAAGAAACAAGTGATACAGACATTGCAAAGGGTACACACTCACATGAAAACTAACAATGGCATGTTGCAAACTAAACCTAGCATGCCTTAGGAGATTGAAAAGAACAACTCATACAAGCATTCCACATTCAGATTGACTAACAAAGGTTGGTCCTAATAATGCTCCCACATATTGAACTGAGTTGCGCCTTCCCCATAGTATCCTCCAGTTGACGGAGGCGGTGGCGGTGATGGTGGTGGTGGAGAAGGAGGCCCGTCCTTCTTATGGTACGGGCACTCGCAGTACGGATTATTGCATAGTGCCTCCTC
The DNA here is from genome assembly GCF_019320115.1 of Miscanthus floridulus. Taxonomy (NCBI): domain Eukaryota; kingdom Viridiplantae; phylum Streptophyta; class Magnoliopsida; order Poales; family Poaceae; genus Miscanthus; species Miscanthus floridulus. Next base: position 21,392 of record NW_027096280.1, read on the forward strand.
TGCATCATTGCTATTGTCGTCGTCCGACTTGTCCCTGTTACCACTTCCAGGGCCATACTCTAGGTCAAAGATGCGTCCCTATAGATATGTGATGTACTGTTGATGGGGATAGATAGGAGGAGGGTCGACCCATCTAGTGAAGCCACAGTTATCTGGACAGCTTGAATCCTGAAAACCCATCTACCAATAAGTACTACAAGAAACCAAATGCAAATCTAAAAAAGGAGAGAGTTCAAATGAAATACAAATCCTTGTGGGCATCTGAAGAAACGACGGCCTCCACCGTCATAGTCGTTGTACATCTACACAACGCAATCCAAACAGTGGCAGCATTTTGGCCAATCTTCAATGCGCTTGTCGTATGATCTAAGAGGTCTCTCACGGGTGAAGTCACTCTTCCTCTCCAAAGGAAATTCCTCTATTGGTTCTTCAAAAGAATTAGGACCCAGAGAACCCTCCCACACAATCGGAGGTCCCTTCCTCACCCCCTTTCCTCTCCCTCCGCCGAAACCCTTTCCACTCGAGGAACCTCCGCTCGACATTTCCTAAAACTAAACCAGAAAACAAGTTGTGTGGATGTGGAGCAAGGCATGGACCACTATATATAGAGATGAAGGCAGGTTCACCATGAATGCTACTTTACAAAAAACTTGTGTGCGTACTCATTTATTGAATCTGCAAAGGCTAGATGCTTCATCTGAAAAGCCTATAACCATGACTGGTCATTTCATCTGAAAAGGCTACACCTATGTTTTGTCACTTCATCTAAATGTAGTACATCACTCTGATATTAATTCACTGCATATACGGATACAACAGTAAACGAATCTAGGCTTTTCAGTGAGTTTTCAAATAGACTTTTCATTGACTGCAATAGTACTTGTAGCCCTTTCAATGACTGCAACAGCACAAGTAGCCTTTTCAGTGATACAAACAGTAGCACTACAGTCTTAGGATAGTTAACGAAGTACAGGGCATAAGACCATCTGAAATAAAAGCATAGTGCATTACAACATAATAAAAAAAAGTCCAGGGAATAAGTTCATCTAAAATAAAAGCATAGTACATTACAACATAGTAAAAAAAGTCTAGGGCTACACGACATCGCTCGTGAATAAACTAAATACCTACTGAGTGCAACGAGGCCACTTTCCCTTCCTCTAGGCATCGGGATTCTCCTCCATCGCTGCCTTCGCTCAGCGCACACGCTCAAGCTTCTTCTCCCTCTCCACCCTGTACGCAGCAACATGCCTCCTTTCCTCCTCTTCCTTATGCTCCTTTTCTATAGCCTCTAGTCTGCGTCTCTGCTCAAACCTCTCCTTAACCTCCGCATCCCACTCCTTTAGGCCTTCTAGATGCTGCTTGTCCGACTCCTTGATCTCAGTGTCAATCCACTGCTCAAAGTCACACAGTGGTGGAACGGTCTGCAAGAAAAACAAATTGTTACAAAACAAATAAATAAGCAATACTTAATATCACAAGAAAATTAATTAACACACAATAAAAATTCCTCACAAACGATGCACGGCGTTGTTGCTTTGTAGGTTCCCATGCATAATTGGGACACATCTAGTACCTCTGTCTATATGTTTCCTTATCTTCAAAGATGTCTACCTTGTAAGGATCACCACAAAAGCACATTGGTCGAGGAACACCTTCAGGGAGAGGCTTTAGGTCGTAGGGATTTGCCCTCTGGCAACCATAGCTACAATTGAAAGAATTTAGTCATATTAACGAAGAACCAAACCTAAACCTAGGGTTTTCTATTTGTTGCACAGATAATGAATAAACATTGGGATTACCTTGGAATACGAGCTTTACCACGCCTTGGCATCCTAACATTACGTAGAAAAAAAATCAATCCAAAGTACCTTGCAATGAATGTAAAGCTACTAACACTAAATCACCATACCTCCCAAATAAGCTTTTCATTATAAACCCTAAGCAAATTTGAATCCCAACAAACACAAAATTTAACTCAATGATTATAAACCATAACATATACAACAACAGCAACAACCATACATTTGGGTCATTCAATCATTTGAACCACCATACATTGCACAAATGACATGAACATGAACCAAACCTATAATGCCAAGTTCAAAAAAATGAATCTAAATGGATGAAATGAAAGAGGGGAAAGAGGAGTACCTTGGCAAAACGCCTTGGTCTTAAAAAATTGAAATGTAATGGCCAACAAATAAATAAAATGCATACTAACCCTAATGACCAACAAATAACTAACCCTAATGACACCTACAATAAACAAAGAACCCTAATGACCAAAATAACTAGAAACCAAACTAACCTAACATGTTCAGCACATAAAACAGTTAAACAACAATGCACTTAATCATCCTAACCCATACATTTTGCAAATGCAAACACAAATATACCAAAACACCATACACCCATGATTCCACATGATTAGAGACAATGCAAGCACATCTACGCGGATAGATTAGAGGAGGGGAGGGACCATTACCTCGAGGAAGCTTCAGGAGACAAGATCTGGGCACCTAGAGTTGCATTTGGGGGTTAGAGTTTCATGGGGGCCGTGGGGGATTTGGGAGCCGGCGGTCTTCAGAATTTGGGAGCCATGGGGGAATGGAGGAGGGGAGGGAAGAAGAAGGGGGCCTCGGCCTCAAGGGACCAGACCTCGGCGTTGAGTCGGGCCGTGCCGAGGTCTGCGGCTCGGCATTTAGTGACCCCACGCCGAGCTACTGGGCCACCGTGCGTTGTTGGGCCGCCTGGGCCGCGTGCCGGATGGTGCCAATAGCTCAGCGCGCCGTCCAGCCGCGCCAAGGTTGGGCCCTTGGCATTGGCTACCACGATGCCAACGTCTGGGACCCACGCGCCACCGTGTCACCGATGACCCCGGTCGTCCATGACGTGGCAATACCTCGGCGTCGTGTCACTCAATGCCGAGCCTCATATCTCGGCGTCATGTGCTAAGACACCTAAAAATGGTCTATTTTCAGAAAATGTTTTGGCGTAGGTATTTTTCTAAAAATTGTTTTCAAAAGAGACCAAAATACAAAAATTTCACTACCACTGGTTTCCATCGGCGAGATAGAACCACGCACAAGGCTCCAAGAAGTTACCCTGAACTCACTCGGAGCCACCGCTATAACCAAACTAAGTAACTAACATATGTATGTAGAAAATGGTGTGGTTCCGATCCGGCACCGGTGCATACGAGTGTTTGGCGCGGGACAGGTGCTATTTGGGGCAGCAACGTATGTTAACTGGTGCCCTGAATTAGAGGTGGGCGGTGTCAGGCATCATTGAACGATGCTGCCAACCATTTGCTCTTCTTTGCGTTGAGGGCATAAGCATGTGCATTATGCCTGTTTGTTGAGGCAATGCCTTGTTAGGGAAAGCATGGTTTCAGAATCAACAACACAATAATAGATCTCCACATTCATGATCTTGCAGGTAAATAGTTGTTGGCAACTGGTGTCAGATAGCTAGGAGATTTTTTACCGTAGGGTTTATGTTTTCTCACCTATGGCGTAGGGGTAAAGCTCTTTACCATCTTAAAAGAAAAGATTTTCAATCAGGTGGTTTCTCTTTGGTCGGCCCACTTGCTTGGCCCTCGTCCACATTTGCATAACCAAACACATTAGCCCTATTAGATAATCTACTGCTTCCTTGTGTGAACACATAGCAAGGGAAGACAGCATCGAAAAGTCTCCCTGTTGTGGTACTGTAGCCGCTATAGAGGCAGATGCCGAACGGCTCACTTGCCGTATTGTAGCCACATGCAGGGACAAGCATAGAAGTCAGTCCTGCTATGTTATCTAGTCACTGTTGCAGTAGGACAGCTGTACTATGACTAGATGGATAGAGTTGTATATACAGTTTGCCACTACAACTCAACAAAGAGAGTTCAGATTTGCCATCTCCAATACAGGGTTCCGGCCAACGCTGGTGCTTGTACTATGTGTGTATGCTCTGTTCTCTCTCTAGCCATAGTGTGTGTGGTCAGACAACGCTTGTTCATGGTTGACATAGCTAGTGGGTGCTTGGCAAGACTGGTGAGTGGTCGACTCACCTAAGCCGGTGATCCTATGGGCTAACAAGTGGTATCAAAGCCGTACAAGCATCATCGTCGGACTAACCGCTGGAGATAATGAATGATTTGAAAATGGGCGACCGCAGTGGCACTACTGTGGCTACCCAGCCATGACCGGAGGTTGTTGTTCGCATGGTGCGGAAGGTTAGTGGCACCAGTTGGCTGACGCTGACTCACACCAACTATGGAGAGTGGTCGGTGACCATGAAGGTCAAGCTTAGAGCCCGATGGCTCTAGAATGTTGTTGACAAGGGCACCGACAATGAGAAAGATGACATGTCAGCGTTGGAGGTTATCATCACTACTGTACCAACGGAGTATAGGTAGCCATTGGGGGCGAAGAGCTCAGCTAAGGAGGCGTGGGAGGCTATTACGGCGATGCGCGTCGATTCCGACTGCGCAAAGAAGGCAATGACCCAGCTTCTAAAGCAGGAGTACGCCAACCTCAAGTTCAAGGATGGTGAAATGGTGGAGGACTTCTCCCTCTGCCTACAGACGCTCATCAGCAAGCTAAAGAGCCACGGCGTCACCATCGACAAAGAGGAGGCGGTCTCCAAGTACCTCCACTCCGTGCTGGCAAAGTACATCCAGATCGCTCTCTCCATAGAGACGATGCTGGACTTATCCACCCTCACTATTGAGGATGTGATAGGTCATCTGCGGGCGATGGACGAGCACTTAGAGTAGGCGACAACAACAAAGGACAATGTCAAACTGCTACTGATAGAAGAGGAGTGGTCTGCTCAGAGGAACTCCAGGACGATAGCCTCCTCCAGCCACGGTGGCGATAGCAAATGCTGCTGTAAGGCTTCTTTAAAGAAGCAGCGGGTCAACCCCAACGCCTGTCGACGTTGTGGAAAGATGGGCCATTGGCACGGGAGTGCCCAAAACGCAAGCAGGAGAAGAAGGCTAAGGCTCATCTAGCGTAAGCTGATGATGATGATGCCACTATCCTGATAGCGACGTTCTGTGCACTGCATGATGTTGAGACCGAGGAGAAGGAAGAGGCAACGATGGTGGAAGGACCTAGGAAGGCCCTGAAGGCTGTCAACCTCAACGAACCACGTGCCCAAGTCCACTTCGGACATGTGGGCACCGACCAGGAGCAGCGGTGGTACCTAGACTCTGGTGCCAGCAACCACATGATGAGCTCCAAGGCATCCTTCTCCGAGCTCGACGATGATGTTACTGGTACGATGAAGTTTGGTGATGGCTCAAGGGTGGCAACCTAAGGGCGTGACACCATCATCTTCATGTGCCAGAACAGGGAGCACCGCGTGCTAATGGATGTATATTACATCCCACAATTGCGTTCCAGCATCATCAGCATTGGTCAGCTAGATGAGCGCGGTAGCGAGGTACTGATCAAGGACGGAGTCCTTAGGATTAGGGACTAGGAGCAGTGACTTCTCACCAAGGTGAAGAGGTCCCTAAACCAATTGTACCTGCTCGACCTAAAGGTAGAGCAGCCGATGTGCCTGGTGGCAAGGCACACCAAGGAGCCGTGGCTGTAGCATGCCCGGTTCGGACATCTCAGTTTCAACCCGCTTGGTCGGCTAGAGAAGATGGTTCGAGGGCTACCCCACATCAAGTACGGAGGTGAGCTATGTGACAGCTGTCTGGCCAGGAAGTAGAAGAGGCTATCATTCCTAAAGGCGGCCAAGTATCGCGCGAAGGACGCTCTCAAGCTCATCCACGGTGACCTCTGCGACCGATCACGCTAGCTACAAACGGTGTTCAGCGGTACTTCCTCCTGCTCATAGATGATTGCAGTCGCTACATGTGGCTGTAACTCCTGATAGGCAAGGATGAAGCGATGGCAGTGATCAAGAAGTTCAAGATACGCGCGGAGGCCGAGAACGGCAAGAAGCTCCGCGTGCTGAGGACTGATCGCGGTGGCGAATTCACTTTGGTGGAGTTCGCTACGTACTACATGGATCAGGGTATTGTGCGACACCACACCGTGCCATACTCACCACAATAGAATGGCGTGGTGAAGAGGTGGAACCAGATAGTGGTTGGCATGGCTCGATCCATGATGAAAGCCAAAGGCATGCCGGCAAGGTTTTGGGGTGAGGCGGTGAACACGACGGTGTTCATCCTCAACCGTGCTCCGACCAAGGCTCTAACGAGCAAGATGTTGTTCGAAGCTTGGTATGGGCACAAGCCGAGCGTGTCCTTCCTTCGGACATTCAGTTGCATCGGCCACGTCAGGAAGACAAAGCCGATCCTCACCAAGCTAGAGGACAGGAGCACACCGATGGTGTTCCTAGGCTATGCGGAGGGTACCAATGCATACCGGCTCTACGACCCACGTGGAGACAAGTTACTTGTCTCGCGCAATGTCATGTTCGCCGAGAAGGTAGCTTGGGACTAGACCAGTCTGAGCATGGGGGAAGCTAGTGGCTTCACCAGCACCTTCGTTCTCGAGCACTTGGTCATCCATGGTGGTGGAGATGCTGGGGAAGAGGTGTTGAGCACTTCAGGAGGGGTGCTGAGCACTCCAGCAACAGAGCCAAGCACTCCTGGGGCAGTGCTGAGCACTTTAGGAGGGATGCCGAGCACTTAGGGAGGAGTGCCTAGCACTCCTAGAGGGATGCCAAGCACACTAGGAGTGGTGCTGGGAGGTTTTGTAGTGGTGGCAACCACTCTAGGATGGGTGTCGAGCACTCCCATAGCGGAGCCAAGAGGTCTTGCAGTGGTGCCGACCACTCCAAGACTAAGGTTGAGCACTCCTATAGTGGTGCCGAGCACTGCAGGAGTAGTGACGAGCTGTCCAGGAGTAGTGTCGAGCACTACAGGTGCTGTGCCAAGCACTCCGATGAAACAGGGAACTCCATCAATGTCGATCGAGTTCGCCTCACCTCTAAGTGACATCACTGAGTTTATGGATGCCTTTCACGAAGGTGAGGAGGTGTGGTTCCATAGGCTAGATGACATCATCGATGGCACAGGGCCCTCAGGACTGGCTGGTCGGCTGCTCAATGACCAAGAGCTGCTGCTCGTTAGTGCAGAGGAACCACCCACGCTTGCGCTGGCCGAGCGCGACAAAAACTAGCGACAGGCGATGCTGGAGGAGATGAAGGCGATCGAGGAAAATGAGACATGGTAGTTCGTCGATCCACCTCCAGGATGCCGTCCAATCAGCCTAAAGTGGGTGTATAAGGTCAAGCGGGATGAGCTCGGTGCCATTGTTAAGCATAAGGCGTGCCTCATTGCCCAAGGCTTTGTTCAGCACGAGGGCATAGACTTCGAGAAAGTCTTTGCACCAGTACTAGCCTTGGCAGCAACAAAGGACTAGCGCGTCCATCATTTGGATGTTAAATCGGTCTTCCTCAACAGTGAGCTAGCGGAGACGGTCTTCATCAGGCAACCTCCAGGTTTTGCCGTCAAGGGAGAGGAGCATAGGGTGCTCCGACTGCGCAAGGTGCTCTACGGGCTACTATAGGCCCCACGATCATGGAACGCCAAGCTTGACGCCACGCTAGGCGAGCTTGGATTCTAGCGGTGCGCAACCGAGCACGCGCTCTACACGTAGCGATGGGGGAAGGAGGAGCTCGTCGTCGACGTGTATATGGACGACTTGATCCTCACTAGCATGCGCACGGAGGACATCAATAGCTTCAAGCGTGAGATGGTGGCTCGTTTTTTATTGAGTGATCTCGACGCACTCTCCTACTACCTCGGCATCGAGGTGAGACAGGGGAAGGAGGAACTCATGCTCGATCAGAGCGCGTATGCCTCGAAGCTATTAGAGCGGGGTGGCATGGCTGAGTGCAAGCCATGCGTGACTCTGATGGAGGAGCGGCTGAAGCTGACGAAGGCCAGTACCACGGCGAAGGTGGATGCAACACTCTACAGGAGCATCATCGACGGTCTGCGCTACCTAGTCCACATGAGGTCAGACATTGCGTTCGTTATGGGCTACGTTAGTCACTTTATGGAGGATCCTTGAGAGGATCACTGGGCTATAGTGAAGCGGCTAATATGCTACATCAAGGGGACGGTGGATCAGGGGATCATCTTTCCCAAAACCAGCGGGGGTAGGCTACAACTCACTATTTTCAGCGATGCAGACATGGCGGGGAACATCGACGGACGACGGAGCACCTTAGACGTGCTCGTCTTCCTTAGGTCGGCTTCAATTTGATGGTTGTCGCTGAAACAGAAGGCGGTGGCGCTGTCTACATGCGAGGCAGAGTACGTAGCGGTGGCCACAGCAGCGTGCCAAGTTGTGTGGCTGCGCCGGCTGCTGGGCGAGCTGACTGGCGTGGAAGCTCACCCACCAGCACTGATGGTGGACAACCAGCCCGCCATCGCCCTCGCGAAGAATCCGATTCTGCACGACCGGAGCAAACACATCGATGTGAAGTTCCACTTTCTCAGGGACTGTGTCGATGGAGGGCAGATCATCATCGAGTTCGTCAAAACTGGTCGGCAACTCGCGGACGTCCTCACCAAGCCGCTTGGACGCCTTCGACTCACGGAGTTGAAGGAGATGATCGGCATGGAGGGGTACAAGGGATAGCAGTAGGATTAGGGAAAGAATTGTTAGATAATCTACTACTTTCTTGTGTGAACACACAGCAAGGGAAGACGACGCCGAAAAGACTCCCTGCTACAGTACTGTAGCCGCTGTAGAGGCAGGCGCCGAACGGCTCACCTACCGTACTGTAGCCACATGCAGGGACAGACGTAGAAGTTAGTCCTGCTGTGTTATCTAGTCACTGTTGCAGCAGGGCAGCTGTACTAGGACTAGATGGATAGGGTTGTATATATAGTTTGCCACTGCAACTCAATAAAGAGAGTTCAGATTTACCATCTCCAATATAGGGTTCCGGCCAACGCTGGTGCTTATACTGTGTGTATGCTCTGTTCTCCCTCTTCTTCTACCTCTAGCCATAGTGTGTGTGGTCGGACAACGCTTGTTCGTGGTCGATATAGCTAGTGGGTGCTCGGCAACACTAGCGGGTGCTCGACAAGACTGACGGGTGGTCGACTCACCTGAACCGGTGATCCTGTGGGCTAACAGGCCAGCCAATTTTGATTCTACCTTTATTCAGTCAGCGAGCCATGCATGTTCTTCAAATCAAATCTGAAAACGCCGGGTGCCTGAATTTCTAGATTGGTACCAAACTACTAGTACCAATTACCAAGCATGTGTGTGTGTGTGTCTCTCCCTCTCTCAGACCCACAAACAAATATGGAATCCGACAATGAGTTTAGATCGTGTCTTCTCATCTTCAGGAAAAGGAAAATAGCTGTGTTCCGAACCAGGAATTCTTTTTGCATTTTGTTATATGCCTTTTTGTCATCAGAGTTCACTTTCTATCTACAAATAAAGAGACTCAGAACCGAGTAACAGCAAAACACAAATTACATTACCTGAAGAAACATGTAGTACAAGCACGCAACTTACTGCCCAGGAAAGTGCGGTTTCGAACGAATTTTATTTTGACGGTTGATGGGTTCCTCACAAGCTACACACAGGACGTAGATGCGTGTGTACTAAACCAAGGGGATCGGGTGAATCCACCCCGACCACCTAACAAACGTCTATGCCGGGGGTTTGATCCCTTGATTATTTTCACCTCATTTGGCAGTTTTTTAGAGAGCTAGATTGACACAGAGAATGTATGCACGCATGCTCTGGTTACAATCACAATGTAAATTACTAAACTGTATGAAAAAATACATTCTCCTATCGGACCGTACCATAGGCTCTGTTTGAACCTATAGGACTAACAACTACTTAACTAATTTTTAATCTCTAAGTATCCAAACAAGCAGACTAATTATTAGTCCCATCATGAACTAGTTATTAGTCCATTAGTCCATATATAGGAGCCAATAGAACTAATTGTTAGCCCTAATCCATCTAAATAGGCTCATAGTACACCAATATATATGGCAGTATAGTTATATAGAAATAGACAATTTATAAACAACAAAAGTAGCACACTAAAATATACTCTGTCTCCACCCTAAAGTATAAGGGATTCAGACGATTTTCAAACAAAATAAGAAGTTTGGCCAAAGACCACCTTGCCCCCTGGCTAATTATGATGGAGTTGTTAAGTTGTTATTTTCCTTAGTTACATGTTGTCTTTTAAGATGACACCAAGTTTATAAGGAATCTCAATATTTCCTATCAAAAAGACAAAGAAGAAAGGGGGCTAAGGACCCAGAATACTTTATATTTTGATATAAATTTTGAATCTTCAATTCCATTTCATGACAGAGGAAGTAGGAAATAAGGTGGTAGTCCAAATAATTCCATCTCCTATACAACAAAAGGCCCATAGTTTCGTAGCATTGTTTCTAAGACTGCCATGTCATACAGAGTGAAATGAAACTGGGATGAAACACCCACTTCTAATAGAAAGTTTCATTCTATAGTTTCATAGGTATTTAATTTCATGAGTCATAGAGAGTTGGTAATCGTGCCAAGTGAGGACATGTCATCAAAAATGTCAATGTGGCAATCTAATTAATGCAGATGAAACTCTCATGAAACTCCCACTGAGACATGCCAGAAGACTCCCAAGATTACACTACCAAAAGGCGTAGGCGTCCTCACCATTACCAAGAAGGGGTGGGATATGGAGCCCACTTGGCCACGCAGAAGAAAACCTCCTATAGTCAACCTAGCCACCAGCGATTACCTCCTAGAACTGACTTGGCTCTAACGAATCACTCGGCCCAAGTAGTTAATCTATAAGACATAAACTTGAAACCCAAAATGGGCAGGACGATGAGATGGAGGGTAGGGGATGATTGATGAGGCAAACGAGATGGGGGAGAGAAATCACATCTAGATCTGCCACAATCTTTAAACTCTAGTGATGTGGGAGCAACAATGGTGGTGTTGCCTTATGCCGGAGCAAAGCGCATGACACAATGGACTCCTTCCCGGTCGGCGGTGGGGAGGTTGCATAATTGCTTGGATCGGTGGGAATTGGATTGGATCGATTCCATGCCTGCCACAACCAAATGTTTTTTGTTGACCCGCTCAAGCTGTTCGACGAATTGCTTTGCCACGCCAGGCCCACCTCGGTTACCACCTTCAACCAGATCTTCACCGCTGTCTCTCATGCCTCGGCCCCACGCTCTTCCTCCACCTTAGACTCAGAGCTCATCACCTCCCTCTTCATCCAGATGATCCATGAATGCTCCATCAAGGTGGCACCCAGCAGTTGCACCTATAGCGTCCTCATCGGCTACTTCTGCCACATGGGCTGCCTGAAGCATGGCTTCTCTGCCTTTGGCATCATCCTGAAGATGGGCTAGAGGGTGGATCACATAGTCATCAATCGACTGCTCAAAGGTCTCTGTGATGCAAAGAGGTTGAGTGAGGCCACGGAATTCTACAGAAAATTTACAGGAATCGGTTCATTTTCGCTGGAAAAACACAGGAAACATAATTTTTTCCAGCATTAAGGGGCCCTCAAATAGATATGGGAGAGAAAGAAGTAGTGAAGTAGGGGGTACACAACATTTTGCAAGAAAGAAAATACCATGCAACACACGTGTCATGACGACCAGCTAGTGCTAGATGGCAGACACTTCGATGGCTGGATTCCATCGTCACAACAAAAAAACAACACTGGAAGAGCGGCCTCGCGGTCAGAAGCCCACAGGACAAAACCCACCACGTCGGCGCACCGCTCACTACTACACTCGGACCTTTCACAGCCACGTCGTAACCCCATTTATAGCCACATTTCGGCCTCAGCAGTAAGCTATCGGTAGTGATGGTCATAGCCATCACCATCGGAATCTAAGACCGACTGCGGTATACACTACACTATCGTATTGGCTTATGATCCGTCTGTGATAAGGTCCTTAGTTCCATCACACTGGAGTACGACCCATCTGTGGGTATACACTAACACCGCCGCATTGATAAACAATCTGCCTGCGTGGAGGCTATCATCACCGTCGTGTGGGTACATCAACTGCTAGTGTAGTGGTCACTAGCACCGTCGCTTTGTACTTTGATCTGGCTGTCTATGGTGCAGCTTCGCTATCGCTTCGACGGCTGAGACATCTATAGAGGTAAACATCACCGTCGCTTCAGCATATGAACCGTCAATACAAAGGTCATGGTCACCATCGCCTTGCACCACGATCCGCCTTTAATGATCGTTTAGTCGGTGCCGGGTTACTAAACGATTAGACGGTGATACACTTTTATCCCTGGCGCATAATATGTATAGCGACGGTGTTGGATGTTTGCACCACCAATGGCGGTGGTGATAACAAAACAATAAACGGCCCTTAATAGCTTACTGAACACAAAGCATGCAGATATAATCATTGTATCCAAAAACCATGTTCTTACAATAACAATGGACGCTTACCATAATATCTTTCTCAACTGAGGTCCTAACACAAACGGTACATAGATTGCAAACTAAAGGTACTGATCTCTATAGACTTACATAATGAAATGACATAGCTGTGCTCCTCCTATGTGGCACTCCTGCTTGATAGGCAAAAATGAATATAATGCATCCTTCGAATTGGTAGGCAATGCACTAAGGAACCCCTGTTCTTCTTCCTAGCCAATGCAGGAAAATTGTTCAAAAGCACTCAGACTCCACCTGCACAAAACACCACAATTAATAATATTCAACACACCATTCCTTTAGTTATGAAGCCCAAATTGGCCTATATATAGAATCAAAACAACTACCTACCTGAACAAAGGCATGACGTAATTACAACAAAATATAGCATATGCACCTTTACTGCTCTACTAATGACTCCATGAATAAGGGAACATAAGGAAGATAGTGAGGTCCGCCGCTCATATATAATAGTTTCCAAGTACTTCTAGGATAGCCGATGGCCCAGGCAGGGAGGACATGAACTTTACTGCGGTTCATGTCATATGATAAAGGTTGTATCACTCTGTAGGACGCATCACAAACCTCAGTACCAATTTTAATATTCTTCTTTTCAAATAGCTCCAGCGTGGTCACCTTATGCTTCAACATCCATTTACTAGTACCAGTCTTCAAGGATCCAGATTGAAAGCTCATACCTATTCAAAGTATCAGCAGTACATAAACACAACTGACCCTGAGCTTCATGGATAGAGATTGCATCACTAGTTGGCCTATGAGTTTTCCTCCATGTCTTTCCCTCCATATCAACAGCAACTATCTGGGTGAACTCCAGCATGTGCATAAAATCATTAACAAACACACATTTCCCATATGTGGATACTACAATATCCTCGCCCCATTTAGATTCTTTAAATATCCATGCTCTAGTTTTAGATGAGTAGATGTTGACACCTAAGGAGTCATCATCGTTGATCCTATATTCAAACACATGGAAGTGTGAAGAGACTATCAAATCGAACCCCAAGCGAGCTAAACCACAAGAATGGTTGCTACCTGGCAGTAGCAACCATTTCTTACTCACCGGATTGCAGACAACATAGCAAAACCTAGAGTACCAGAAGAGGATGAGGCCCCAGGAGCAATCTGAGATCATGACATCTTGAATGGGGAAGGGCAAGAAGGACAAGGAGGGATATTCATCATTGACGCTGGTGAAGTTGTGTTTGCGTTTCAAACTGTGGTAGAAGAATTCGGTGAGAATCTAGGGCAGCTCCTTATGATACTCAAATCCTGAGATGAGGCTATTCTAGGAGTGACAGACATACTTGCAGCTGCACAAGGAGCAGGCATTGAGGTGGCTAAGGATGAGGACCAAGACATGGTCTGTGAGGATGGCTACTTCGTTCCTCTTGTTGGGGGCCTCCTCCAGCATCTAGATGAGGATTTGGTGGAGCGAGGAAGGTGATGGAAGCGGCAGCACTATTGCCTAAATCAGAGAAGGAGCAACTAAGGAGATGTTTTTTGTGAGTTCGTTAATAATCAGAAGGAAGCCTCATTCATACTCAGATGTGTGAAGAAGGGAATAAAAATCCAAGAACAATGCATAAGAGATGTGTGAAAGCATCATTGCCTTTGGATCTTGCGGCATTGAGCTCGAGCGGCGACGGCGATGATGAGTACCAGCCTAGTCATCGGTGGATCTGTGTTGTCTACCTACTGGTGAGGCAGTATCGACGTGGAGCACTAGCCTGTTGGTGGTGACTGGCGGCTTGCACACCACTGAGTAGGGGTGGTCGCGTAGTTCAGCCCTAGAGAGTAGGGGTGGTGATGAGGAATAGCAGCACTAAGGAGGAGAAAGATACGGTGGGGAGTGTCCTTTGTAAGCCACTATATTAGACGCGAGAATGCAAATTTCTGCAAAACTTTGTAAATACACGTAGGAGTGACGCCTAGGACTCACGCATGGGCTTGGAAATTGATGAAAGCGGCAGTGAAGGCTACCAGTGGTGATGATTGGGAGATGTTAGCACCCACACTAATGATGGACGTGTCATACGGATCTGTGAACTCTAAGGCACATAAATGGAACGTTCAAGTCACAACAAACAGAGATGAACTCAAAGTAATAACTACTAAATATTACAAACATTTTTATTCAGAATGCAGAGGCATGTTACAATCAAACTACTCATGGGGAGCATTACCAATTATGTCCTCTACATCCACCGGGGCTAAGACGCCATCACCCACGTCGGAGAACTCACCGATCAGGTTCTCACGCTACCAATAGTTCGCCTCCTGAAGGAACCCCAGCTCCACCACGGTCAGGTCCTCACCCTAGTCAAAGCTAGGTGGTGGCCATGGCCAAAGCAGACCCTAGGCGAATGCAGTACGTGGCCATCTCCATGACCCATGGTGGCACGGTGCGAAGGTAGTCCGTCGGGGTTGTCCCCACAGGCGCAGGAGGCAAAAACATGCAAACAACGTTGCTTGCTGCCACGTGGAGGTCCTGGTAGCGCCTCTTGCTCCTAGCCACCATATGGGGGGGAGACTTGGGCGCCGTCCTCGACTTCCTGCCGAAGGTGGATCACCTCCGCTGCCTCATGCTATGCGGCGATCAGCTGCTCCTAGACGGCTAAAACGGAGAGAAGAAAACGCTACAACTAAAGACACGACATCGCACATAGTGAAAAAGCAAGATCATATCATGCTGAATGCCTTACCAGCGTGGCATGCCTAGGCCTTAGTGGCAGCAAGCTCTACCACGACCTGTTCCCCGCTTCACGGTGGTAATAGAGAAGCGCGACCAGTTCACCTCCTGGCTCTCCTCGTGGAGGGTGAAGGTGGCCATGTCTAGCTGCTCCACCAACTCGAGGACATCATCTACCCCTATCATCATCGGAGGAGATAGCTAGAAGTAGGGATCGACTCTCTGGTGGCACCACCGCTGAGCTACCCACCCTGTCCCATCGTAGTATCGCACGAATGCATGGACGAGTAGGGACAACCTCCGATGACTCTTCCATTGGGTGCTTCGTTGCCCGTGCCACCATTGGATGAGATCTAAAAGATGGGGTGTCGAGGCAGAGCGCCGAACGAAGAAGATAGAATGAGAAGATAAGTGTAACGAGTTTAGAAAAGGAATCGTGTACTTGCTTCCCCGCCTTAGCCTCCGCTTTTATAGAAGGATGGGCGAGATAGGCGCCTGTTGGAGTTCCCTTCGATTGCACTGAGCGAGAGCAGGAGTTAAGGCGAGGCCATGTCTCGCATGATCTTAGTGGTGCATGCTTCTCCTAGTGGAAGTAATGGTGATGGAATGGTATTGGAAGTTGGACGGAGAAAATTGACTTGACCACGTGGCTCGGCCCCTCTAGCACTAACCACATGATTTGGGGGAGATGATGTGATGAACCGCTAGCCTATTTTATTCTATCTTTTGTAATGGAAGAGGTGGGTAATTTACATGCAAAATTAGGGGGTTCACACGGTTTACACGGTTCACACAGTTTACACCGTTGGGGCCTCTAATTAGTAATCATAAGATAGTAAGATAAGATTCTTTCATTCTAAATTTTTGTCACATTTTCATACACAGTTTACGTGATTCACATGGTTTGGAGGATGATGATTGACTTCCCCGAGATGTTCGACATCCCCGCGCCATGGAACCTTCAAGAACGGAGCGATCATAAAATCCCAAGAGGGTTTTTTTGGAACTCACATTTCTCCACTCTAATCCCCCTCATCCCTAGTGCTTCGCTCTGCCATGACATCACTCCTTGACCTGAGGATCCATCTTTTGTCATCGTTGTGCGTGTCCTCATTCCATGGAGAAGCTCCCGATGAATGTGGCTATTGAGATTGCTAGCTGTGTCGCTGCGGCTATAGCGGATCCCATGGAAGATCTTGGCAGCCTACGGAAAACCTGTTCGTAGATGTGTAGGGTGTGCGGCGATGCCATAGTGGGACAGAGCATACCACTGTGGCGGGTGCTGCTGCGTGGGATCCAACATGGGACCTAGAACCGGTTCTACGATCATGAGTATCGTGCCAAGCTCATCGCTAGGCTTGCTAGCGTCGGCAACCCAGAGGCCTGCTTCTACGTTGGGATGCACGCTGTCTTCGTGGAAGACCGCAGCGCGCTCATGTCGCGGTCGACATGCTTGAGCGCTCCACCATGGTAGGCCATGATGTTGCTACATTTGTTCTCTCCCTTGTGCTCCACAGGTCCAATAGCGGTGCCGGCAATGACAACATTGCCTGGCGGTGGTTGAGGAAGGTCGAAGGTGATGAAGCGGGCCTAGAGGCGAATGTGATGTGGAAGAACGAGAAATGTACACAGCGCCTCCAACATGCCATGTTTGTGTTGTAGGACTCGGCTGGGCGGCTGGCGCTGGGTGAGTCTAGTCCTCTGCCTCCTCTGGCCATGCCAGTGTGTCGCTAGGACAGACATCAGTGCAGAGGCAGAGGTTGCGGCGACCATGCAGGATGGGAAGGTTGGGAGGAGTGCGCTATGTTCTACAGCGAGAAGTGTAGGATCCAGAATGAGTGTGATAGGTTCTTCACAAGTATGTGGTAGATTCTAGGTAGATCAATATTGATATGTATATATCTGGATGACGGGGATTTGTATGATAAACTCTTCATTCTCCTCAATACAATGATATGCAAGTATGATTCCTTTCTAAACTCGTTATAGTTACCTTCCTTCTTGTATGATGCAGTTCAGATTCCCTTGCACATGTTTCCAATTTCTTAATACAAGTTATTCAAGTCATATCCACTAGTAAACACGAGCGGGGAAGGCAACAGTCATGGTCCGTGACATCCATGGCCACCTACGCGAGTCGCGGGCGACGGAGTAGGGAAGACGACGTGGACCATTTGATTCCCTACACTTTGCAATCTAACACCAACACTGAATCACCGTATGAAACAGCGACGGGAGCTGCAACAATGATAATTTGCAAATACAGCAAACCAATTTACAAATAAACCAAGGCAAATACTTCCACCCCAGCACCATCTTAGTGAGGTGCTTTATCTCACGTCTATATAGCCAAGGCAAATACTACAACATTTAAAAAATGGAGTAACAAGAATCACCATTTAATTATTAATTGTTTTTAAGGCAAAAACTATATATAAACGATACAGTAACAATCATCATAGCAACTCAGTTGTACAATAACAAAGACCTATCAAAGACTACTGGGTGTATAATAACAATGACCTACAAGTACAGTACATCCCATAGTCGAGTCTAGAGATAGGCAGTGCACGCTAAGGACGAGGCAGCACCTCGCAAAACTTCCACTAACATCTACACCTCTCACGATCGAGAAAGAGGCATGAAGAGGAGCATCTCAGTGAGGTGCTTTACCTTCCCTGCTGCACCTCTCACAGTCGAGAGAGAGGCAAGAAGAGAAGCATCTCAGTGAAGTGCTTTACCTTCCCTGCTGCACCTCTCATGGTCAGGAGACAGAGAGGCAAGAAGAGGAGGCATGGAAGAGAAGCGCCACCATCATCGCTGCTGCTCCAGAGGAAGGAGAGGATCGCTAGGGTGCAGGACTGATGAATCAACGATAGTACAAGAAATACGCAGGGCAAAAAGGTGGCAACTATACATACAGACATATCACCTTCCTAGTGGCCTTGCGCAATTCGGATACCAAACCAAGGATACCAAAGTGAATTCAGTACCCCTTGGCTTGTCCAAATAAGCGAACCCCCTTAATCGCAAAACTTTCACTAGCACCTAGATCGAGCAGCCCCCGTTGCGCCTAGATGCCGGTAGTACCCAATCTTGAAGGCCTTCTCCCAATGCCGCTGCTGCCGCAGGAGAAGTTGGAGAAGGAGCGCCATGGAGATGAAGAAAATATAGATGGTTAGCTCAAGATAGCTTTGTCTATATCTATCTGTATCTAAGGAGGAAGGAGTGTGTGGATTGCCAAGAAGCGTATCCAGCCCCGGCTTAAATAGGCCAACCTTGAAGATGGAGAAGCCGAGAGGAGGCATAGAGTAATGGTGATACAACTGTGTTTTGGGTAGTTGGTAAATGGGGGAAATAACTCACGCTGAAATTACTACTGCTGGTACACCAAACGGTTGTGTTGTGGGTAGTTGGCAAATGGGGAAATAACGCCTATCCCAGTCGTCTCGGCTTTTCATATGACGGGGAAAATACCACTGCCGCATCTATTGTTAACCCATCAGTGGTAGAAGTTTGAATTGCCGGTTTCCTTCTTAGGAGGGCCTAGTTATCAGTCCAGCCGACGGTAGAAGTATAACACCGTCGCTTCTATCGCTACGACAGTGAAAGTGGCGATAGTGATAAATCAATTTATAGTAGTGGTTGCTCGGTGCTCTGAGCATCATCCTCCTCCCCGACATTTAAACCTTCGCTCCCGACCGCCGCCGCCGACTCCTCATCCCCAATGCTCTCCTCCTCCTACACCACTGCTCACTCGGCCACCTCGCCCCTCCCCAGCCCTACCTCTGCATCGCCTGTGCCGTCCGTAGCCTCAAGCGCACACGGGTGCCCGCCGACGTGTGCGGTTAGGGCTTCGTCTGCCGCTGGAGCGGGTGGCTGGGGAGCGGCGGTAGTGGGGGAGTTGTCAAAGGAGCTGCTGGTGGAGGTGGCGCAGTGGGTGGCAGACGCGGCTGGTGAGGTGCTCAGGAAGTACTTCCGCCAGCGGGTTGAGATCATCGACAAAGAGGACCACAGTGCGTGCTATGCTTCTCTCTATTGACACACCACACTCGTAATTTCGTTTTGCTTCGTACTTGATTATAGGGACAGTGTGCTGGTTGTTGAATCAGAGCGTGTGCCCTGTTGTCTTTGCACGTTGTAAACTAAGTATTTAGTGTTAGTTTCTGTTGCAAGGAATGCTGACACGGATAGTGCAGGGAGCATACTTTGATTGAAATCACTTGAAACTGTAAACTAACAGGCTGATAGTCTTAGTTACGTCCTGCAGTATGCAAATCATTTCCAAAGAAAGAAATGTGTAGGAAATTTGGTATGTGGTTGTAAATTACTCAAAGTTCAGGGAGCACTGGTCAATAGAAGTGGAGATAAATTACCATTTATTTTTTTGTAAGGGATTAGTCAATTCATTATTTGTGCTGTTGATGGGAGCTTCCTTCCTATGGGTCTGATCAGGTGAGCGTTGGAAAATTCAAGGATTCTAAACCCTTTCTGTGTATATCCTTGTATAGCTATGTTTTTACCTTCAAGTCCAGAGAATCATTAGGGCTTGACTTGTGTACAAGATTGACTATATATAATTGTACAACTGCCTTCCTCAGTAACCCATTCTGCACAACCTTGTCAGGACAACAACTCAATCTTGGCAATTGATTTAGTTCGATTAGGTAGGTTGAGATGGAGAATTTGTGGTCAAACAACAGGACGAGCACGATGGCATCAATAGGTACCATCTAATAGTGCTAGAGTGTGGTTTGTAGTGACTTGGTTGGTAGAAGAAAATCAACCTTCAGTTTATGTTACAACTTTCTAATAATTATGTATGCAGGAAGCTCATGCCTGATAGACTTGTCATGTGAAGTGTTCACACCAATATTGAAGTTCTTTAAGTACTCTTTTGTTCAATTTGATCAACATAGCAATGTTTTAAATTGGTCTGACTTCGGGATGTATAGGAACCTACTATCCATATCTGATTATTGGATAAAAGGATACTTGCACTGGGACACTAGAATATGTTATTTAATTATATTGGTGGTTTTGTGCCTTTTTTATTGCACTTATAGGATTGTTCAATACAATCCAGGTCCTGTTACGATTGCAGATAGAGGAGCAGAAGAAGCAATGGTGTCAGTTATACTGAAGAACTTCCCTACCCATGCCACGTGGGATTGCTTTGCTAGTGTTTAAAATGTTATGTTCACTTTTATGGCACCTTGAACATGCAGTTCCAACATTTACTTGAATCATGCAGTTTTAGTGAGGAGAATGGTTGGAGATGTGCGGAGAGTTCTGCAGATTATGTTTGGGTTTTGGACCCAATAGATGGAACAAAAAGTTTCATAACTGGCAGTGGATCTTGTTGGTGGTCCTTAACGACCAAATCCAACTACTAACTAAGACACAAAAAGATGAGAAATTGACAATCTTAAACACTATGCATTTACTATTGACCAAATTCCACATGTATTTTGAGATCATTGTTTTGCAGGACATAAATACAAATACATGGGAGAATAGACTGAAAGACGCTTTCTAACGCTGATTTGCACAAAGGAATAAATAGAAAAGCCCATCAACTCAAGTTACTCGGGCGAAGTACCGACCAAGGAGCTAGTCCAGGCCCACTCCAAAGTCCACCACGCGAAGGCGGTGGCGAGCTAGCTCGGTCAGGATGCGGCCGCACCATGGGTCTGCCCGCACCCCTGCGAACGCCTCTTTGCCATTCCTTCATATGGCGGTAACCTGAAGCCATGCAGAGGCGGTGGAGACCGGGCTTCCCACCAAATATAGCCTCCACACCGCCTCATAGCCTTGTATAAATAGGGGGGGGGGGGGTAGAGTCCCTGTCCAACACACAGTTCACTTGAGCAACACCTCACTCTCTCTAGTACTTTTATCTTTTAGTAGTAGCTTTAGAGCAAGGCAAAGCTACCTTGGTGGGCTTGGCTCCTTGGAAGAAGAGATTCCTGGGTATGAATAGAAAAATAAGTTATTCCAAAGTCTTGCCTTCACTTATTTATAGTCATACTTATGAACTAGAGTATAGTTGTTGTGTTATGATCTTGATGAACTAGTCTATAGTTTGTATGTCATGAGAATAACATATATATAATTTTATGCTTAACCACTAATATAACTTATATAATTAGAATTAGAGCTAAATTGAGGTGGCGGTTCATCGTGCCATCAGGGTGTGCCCAAGTCTTTTACTTGTCGATCCGTACGGTCGGAGTCCGGGGGGACTTGGGTAGTTTTCGGGTAGTTTCTGTGTACGCAAGCGAGGTGCTTGGGTGTGGAGAGACATGTGAATGCATTGTCCCTCTCCACGGTTGAGGGGTAGACGGCAGGTGGTGATAGCCCTATTCGTCCCTTGTAATCCACCACGTTCGTTTGGGGTGTTGGAGTCTAAATTGTCACATGAGGTTGATGGCAGACCAGTACTCGGTGGCCTCCTAGCCTGCTACACACTTAACACTAAAACTAATTATGTAACTTGTATGATTATCAACTAATCTTTGTATAACTATACTAGACCATGCCATGCACTACTTAGGATTATTCTTTTATTCTTTATTTTTTATTTTATCCTTTGAGAAATGCTCACGTGTGTGTCCACTATCTTGAGAATACCATTCTTATCCCTATTATAAACATTGGTGTACTTGCAAGTATATTATTCAAGTTCATATCCATACTAGACTCTTAATCAATAAATGTCTTCCCTTGGGAAAATATAAATAACGATACCCTGAATACTTTCAGGTGAAATGCTACAATGATAACTCCGTGCTCTTGCGAATAAATATCTAAAATTGTTAAGAAACTATCAAGGCCTTACCTAGTGGCATTGCTATTTATTAACGATGTTGCTAAATATTGCCAACAAAGTACTTCTGGCGCCTTTGCCGGTGATGGATCTTATCTCCATACATGGTGAATGCGTTAAGAAATACCAACAAGTATTTCTGGTGCCGTTGCCGGGGACACAAACCTGGTAGCGACGTTAAGAAATGTCAACAGATCTTTGATCTCATTATGAGATTGAGAAGATTAAGTTTAACTTAATTATAATGACTGCTAATTCGTTGTTTGTAGGCAAGACTCTTTTTGGTACACTTATAGCACTTCTGCACAATGGGAAGCTGGTACACTTTTTCTTTTGTTCATTTCTAGATGTCTTCGTTTCCTTGGTATTTCACTATTTCCTTCATTCTGTATTACGACTACTGCACGGCATATGCAAATAGTTAATGATTTATCAGTGTCACAAAACATCATACCATTATATTTATATAATGTCTCTGTTGGTTATATCAACAATGAACTACTTTACATGGCATTTTGATTAATCTTTTCTAAATCATTAGCTATTTTAATCATGATATATTTTTTTGAGAAATTTCTTGAAATTTTCTTTGTGGGCATCTTTACTAATATATTTGATATTGCTATTTCTTTAATTAAGCTTGATTTTTTTGCTTCTTTTCTCTAGGTTATTGGTGTCATTGACTAGCCAATCTTGCAACAAAGATGGATTGGGGTGGACGGGAAACAAACAACTTTGAACGGACAAGAAATATCTGTTCGCTCTTGTAATTTACTTGCACAAGCTTACTTGTATGTACATTTGTTTTAGTATTTAGACGTAATGTGGTTACATCTCTTTACAGTCTTGAATAATGCATTACAGTATAACAATTCTTTGTTCTGCTATGACAGATATAGAACAAGCCCACATCTCTTTGAAGGAGATGCTGAAGATGCATTTATTCGTGTAAGGAATAAGGTGTGTGTGTGTTACATTATAGCTTCACGTTTTTCTGCAATCATCAACATTACTCACATGTATTTACCATCTCTATTGCCAGGTGAAAGTCCCACTTTATGGCTGCTATTGTTATGCTTATGCACTTCTGGCTTCTGGTTTTGTGGATATTGTTGTTGAATCCGGTTGGAAGGTATTATTTCCATTTTTTTGTTAGGACTTAGGAATATGGCATTAGCCTTTAAATTGTGTTCAGTAGATGGTTTCTTGTTTTCTATCTTTTCTGACAACAGAAAGGAAAGAACCACAAATAAACTGAAATCAAGCTAATAGAGTTGGTTTTGACTTTTAATTATTTGCATTTGACAGTTTGACAGAGGTCCTTTTGATTTGCTAGCAAGCAGGGGCGGACACAGCGGTGGGGCGGGGGGCGCTCAAGCTCTCCTACCCATTTTGCAGCAGTGGAACCCTGTGGAGCCCCCATGAATTTTTAGGCAAAATTCTATAGTGTAGGGGGGGCTGAGACTTAAGATCGAACAGCAGTGTTGTTCAGCCCCTCCTGAAATATTTTTTCGGTCCGCCGCTGCTAGCAAGATTGAATTACTTAGTGAAGCATTTAATTTGCTAAGTTTTGGTTAGATGGCCTCAGAAATTATGCATACATTGTGAAAGCTTAAGTCAGCTTAAGAACATTGAAGCTGAGGTTGACTCAAAACTAGTGGGCACCGTAATTTCCAAAGCTTTTCATTCATTGTTTTCTGGATCAGTGTTTTAGCTGTGCCAAATTGGTCGATCATGCTTATGTAGCGAGCTTTTAGTGTAGCAACTAATTAACAAGCATTAAAGTTATCTTCCTGTTCTTTTATTCTCATCTGTATGCAATGGTGCTAGTATTTGGTTGGTACTAGATAAGCACAGGGATAGTTGTGCATTTAGGTATTGTTTTGACTCCTCGATATAACCACTAGAACCATGCTGGTTAATCATTTAATACTTGTAGCTGGTTAATCATTTGACTTTTGAAAAGATATTTGTGATATCATAAGGAAGTTATCTTCATGCATGACAAAGAACAGAAGTTTAGAAAAATTATTCTCTGAACTCAGATTTGATTTCACATGACTATAGTTGCTAGTACAATCTTAGGGAAAAGAAAAACTGTGACCATATTTAACAGAATAAGAGCAGTCAATGTAGCATGCATTTACTGCCTGCCTGAATGAAAGTTCTTTACTACCATAACTGATTTTATTGGTGGTTTGGTGCAGCCATATGATTTCCTCTCCCTGGTACCTGTCATTGAAGGAGCTGGAGGGTCAATAACTGATTGGAGAGGGGACAAGCTCCATTGGCCTGTTACTGCAGAATCACGGCCCACAAGTATAATCTTCACTTCTCATTAAAATCATCAATCTATTTTGCTATCTCTAAGTCCTTCAATGTTGCCTCAGCTCAGAGTGGCCCTCTGGTTTCAGTAATTTCATAAGATTATTACGCCAAACTGAATTACGGCAAAAACTTGCTCTATTCTATTGTCACTTAGATCGTGCACTTCTTGCTTTTGAATTTGATCAGCAAAATTTTAGTTCACCTCATTCTGCACTATTGATTTATTTGTAGGTTTCAATGTGGTAGCAGCTAGGGAACTTGGCCCCGTTCGGCTTGCTAAATCTTGACTGAAAGTGGCAAAAAAACGCTGTTCTAACTGAATTGTTGTGAGAGAAAAATACTATTCCGACTGAAAAAACAAGCTGAATAGTGCCGATTTTGGGGTAAGCCGAACGGGGCCAGTGTTTGAGATTACGTGGGCCGCAGTGGTTGTATTTGTAATAAGAAACATCTATATGCATTGGTCGATGCAGAAGCTGGAATATTAATATATTCCCTTTTCTAAAAAAAAAAATGCCCGTGTCCACAAACAGGCCCTTGATGCGCTGCAGTGGCGCTAGTGTGCTGCTTAGATAAGCATTGTACTAATACCTAACTATTTAGACATTTACGGGTGATATTTATATGATCCATAATAAGCTTTACCTGTATGGTAGATTGGTAGTTGCTTGACCTCAATCTTGCTGTAATAATAAACAGCATGCACTAGTAGAGAAACGACATTTGATCTCACTTTAAAATTTGAATTTAGTCCTGGTATTTTTTGCGTCCAAAACTAGAGATACCTTTAGTCCCGGTTTGTAGCTCTAACCGGGACTAAAGGTCCCTGCCCAACGGCTACTGCGACAGGCTTTTGCTGCAGGGGACCTTTAGTCCCGGTTGGAGTTACCAACCTGGACTAAAGGTTAACTTTTACTCCCGGTTGGTCCCTCCAACCGGGAGTAAAAGTCTACTCCCGGCTGGAGGCTCCGTCCGAGACTAGAAAGGTACCTTTAGTTCCGGTTTCTGTCTCCAACCGGGACTAAAGGTCTTCTCCAATATAGCCCTTGTTCCTCCCCGAGCCCGAGCCACTTCGAGCTCAGTGTTCTTGCTTCATCGCCGGCCTCTCTTCTTCCCTATCACCGGTGTATCACAAGATTTCTTCCATTCCTCATCGATTCTTCGGTTCTAAAGATTACCAACTTTATACGCTCATGTGTCATCAGTAGCTTATTTCATTTTGTGGACTAGATATATGTAGTTTTTTTCATGGTAGATTTTTTTTATTTGTAAGCCATTTAAGCTCAAAATCACTTTAAAGTTTGCGTATTTGGATGAAGGAAGGTTAAAGTAGTTATTCAAAACTAGTATTGAGTTTTCAATTCTAACATGCATAGCACACTTCATGGTTTAGAGATATAGAGAATTTTAGAGTTTTTTTAATTTTATTTGTTTATAAAATGAGAAATTTATATTATATTAAAAATGAGTATAGAGAGTAGATGGTAACTGCTTCCGGGTCCTCGGCCTCTCATCGGGTTCCAAAGCGACTGAGGCCGGACCTTCCTCTCATTGCATGCGGCAAGTGTGAGGAGAAGATTGTGATGAAGTACCAGGTGAGGAAGGAGTGTCCCAACAAGGGTCGTATCTTCTACAAGTGTCCGGATCGCAATGTGAGTTATTTTGTCACATTTGATGATTATGGTTAATTTATACTTATTTTCATGATGATTGTGATTAAAGTTCTAATTTTTTGTTTTAATTTCAGTGGGATGGCACTGGATGTTCAGGCTGATACTGGGAGGAAGAGTATGTTGAACACGTGCAAAACTCTCTTCCACATGCAGCTACAGCGGCTGATGAGGCAGTGATCCTACGGAAGAAGCCCATAGATGTTGAACAAACGCATGATCTATCTGTTTTAGTTGGGATTGGTCGCGAAATCCTTATGCTGCTGAAGTTTATTTTAGCTTTAGTTTTTTAGTGATAGTTGGGATTGTCTATATTGTAGCGAGACTTTCATAAATTAATACCTTATGTGGTAGCATACATGTCATATAATTAACTAATTATGCTCTAGATTTTAATATGGTATGTATATCATGTAATGCAGATAAGCCGGTATTGGATGTACAATGCTGATCGCCGCTTTCAAGAGTTCATTGAGGGCGTGCATTCTTTCTTACGTGTGGCCGAGGCAAAACAAACACGATGGTTTCATGTGCTGCTCATGTGCCATATGTAAGAATTTGAAGGAATATGTTAGCTCAAGGAGTCTTCATTCACACTTGTTGAAGTCAGGTTTCATACCAAACTATATTTGTTGAACGAAGCACGGAGAAACCAGGGTTGTAATGGAAGAAGGTGAAGAAGAACAATGGGACGATGATGACATTATTGCTGAATATGGTGTCTTCAATGATACTGCAATGGGGGAAGCTGAAGAAGAGGTGGTGGCAGAAGATGAGCCCGCTGATGATCTTGGTCAGGCCATTCATGACGCAAAAAGAGAATACGAAAGTGAAAAGGAGAAGATCAAGTTCGAGCGCATGCTAGACGATCAAAAGAGAATGCGAAAGTGATGCGGGACAGAAAAAGTTGGGTACCACACTGGAATTGCTGCAATGGAAGACAAAGAATGGTGTATCTGACAAGGGATTTGGGGAGTTACTGAAAATTCAAAAGAAGATGCTTCCGAAGGATAACGAATTGCCCGTCACTACGTACGAAGCAAAACAGGTAGTCTGCCCTTTGGGATTAGAAATCCAGAAGATACATGCATGTCCTAATGACTGCATCCTCTACTGTGGTGAGGAGTACGAGAAGTTAGATGCATGCCCGGTATATCATGCATCACGGTATAAGATCAGGCGAGATAACCCTGGTGATGTTGAGGGCGAACATCCCACGAAGAAAATCCCTACCAAGATTATGTGGTATGCTCCTATAATACCACGCTTGAAATGTCTGTTCAGAAATAAAGACCATGCAAAGTTGTTGCGATGGCACAAAGAAGACCGTAAGGTAGATAATATATTGAGACACCCTGCTGATGGGTCCTAGTAGAGAGCAATCGATAGAGAATTCCTGGAGTTTGCAAATGACGCAAGAAACTTAAGGTTTGCTTTAAGTATGGATGGTATGAATCCTTTCGGAGAGCAGAGCAGTAGTCATAGCACTTGGCCTGTTACTCTATGTATCTACAACCTTTCTCCCTGGTTATGCATAAAGCATAAGTTTATTATGATGCCAGTGCTTATCCAAGGCCCAAGGCAACCTGGCAATGACATCGATGTGTACCTGAGGCCACTAGTTGAAGAACTTCTACTTTTGTAGAACAGACCAAGTGTACGTGTGTGGGATGAGCACAAACAGGAGCACTTTGACCTGCGAGCATTGTTGTTCATAACAATCAATGATTGGCCTGCTCTAAGTAATCTTTTAGGACAATCAAACAAGGGATATAATGCATGCACGCACTGTTTCGATGATATTAAAGGTATATTTTTGAAAAAATAGCGAAAGGTCGTGTACCTTGGCCATCGTTGATTTCTTCCTGCGAATCACCCCCTAAGAAAGAAAGGCAAGCATTTTAAAGGTAAGGCAGACCACCAGACCAAGCCGGGCAACCAAACTGGTGAGGATGTACTCAATATGGTCAATGATGTGAAAGTAGTATTTGGAAAGGCACATGGCAGTGAACCTGTTCTGAACGACGCCGATGGTCACGCACCCATGTGGAAGAAGTCCATATTTTGGGAGCTACCCTATTGGCAAGTCCTAGAGGTCCGTAGCACGATCGACGTGATGCACCTAACGAAGAATCTTTGTGTGAACCTGCTAGGGTTCATGGGTATGTATGGGAAGCCTAAGGACACACTTGAAGCACAACATGACATGTAGTGTTTGAAAGAACGAGACAACCTACATCCAGAGAAGACAGATGATAGACGCCATTACTTAAGTCCTGCCAGCTACACTCTTAGCAAAGAAGAGAAGGAAAGCATGTTTGAATGCCTAGCAAGCATCAAGATACCTTCTGGATTCTCCTCGAATATAAAGGGTATAATAAATGTGCTAGAGAAGAAATTCCTAAACTTAAAGTCCCATGACTGCCACGTGCTCATGACGCAATTGCTTCCAGTTGCATTAAGAGGAATTCTACCTCCAAATGTACGTCTAGCCACCGTGAAGCTATGTGCATTCCTCAATGCAATTTCTCAGAAGGCAATCGATCCAATGGATCTAGCTAAACTACAGAATGATGTGGTTCAATGTCTTGTTAGCTTTGAGTTGGTGTTCCCTCCTTCCTTCTTTAATATCATGACACACCTCCTAGTTCACTTGGTCAAGGAGATTAGCATTCTTGGTCCTGTGTTCCTGCACAACATGTTCCCCTTTGAGAGGTTCATAGGAGTCCTAAAGAAATATATTCACAACCATGCTCAGCCAGAAGGAAGCATCGCCAAGGGCTATGGAACAGAGGAGGTCATTGAGTTTTGTGTTGACTTTATTCCCAACCTTGATCCGATTGGTGTTCCTGAATCGCGACACGAGGGGAGACTAAGTGGAAAGGAAACACTAGAGAAGAAAACATATATTGGTATGCATGATAATTATTTTAATAAAGCACACTACATAGTTCTGCAAAACTCCTCCTTGGTGGATCCGTATATCGAGACACATAAAGAGTTGCTCTGATCCGAGTTTTTAGGGAAGTCTGAAGCTTGGATTACACGTCAGCATATGGAAACTTTTAGCGATTGGTAGCGAAAAGAATGTCAGGGTGATGAGAGTATTGATGAGCAACTGTATTTGTTGGCTAGGCAACCATCATGGCATATCCTCACATACAAAGGGTACGAGATAAATGGGAATACATTTTACACAGTAGCCCAAGATAAAAGGAGCACCAACCAAAACAGTGGTGTCCGCATAGATGCCACCGACCCTAATGGAAACAAGCAAATATATTATGGTCGCATATAGGTGATATGGGAACTAAACTATGCACCTACTTTTAAGGTACCTTTGTTCAAGTGTCAATGGGTAAAGGCGACTGGAGGCGGGGTAGCAGTCGACAACCAGTATGGAATGACAATCGTAGACCTCAACAATATTGGGTACAAAGACAAACCGTTCGTCCTTGCCAAGGATGTGAATCAGATGTTCTATATCAAGGACATGTCTACAAAACTGAAGAGAGGGAAAAACAACAATGACCCAATCAATGAGCCAAAGCGCCACATAATTCTTTCAGGGAAAAGAAACATCGTCAAAATTGAAGACAAGTCAGACATATCAGAAGATTATGAAAAGGATAACCGAATTCCACCCTTCACAGTGAACAAAGACCCAAGCATCTAGCTAAATAATGAGGACACTCCATGGTTACGGCGTGATCATAACCAAAGGATATACATTAAGAAGAAGTTCACTACTATGCCCACTTGATATATAGTGATGTATTAGACCTATTATGTAATAACTGTGACCTCATATTTTTTTGTTGTGTTTTCATATTTTCTATGGTTTAAATGAATTTTCTGCTTGACGGTGGATTTCCCGTGGAGAATGTGTGATGAAAAACCAAGTGATCAACATTAATAAGATGTGAAAACTTATTTCCTGTCAAAAAGTAATAGTTTTAATGATTTTAATGAAGTAGTATATTTTTGCATGGTGCAAATTGTAATTATTATTTACACTATGTTAAATATTTATACAGTAAAATAAAAGAGTTTAGGCTATAAATTTTTGTTGTGTATAATAATGCAAAACCAAGTCCAGAAATATTTATTATAATTTTTTGGATGATATTTTATTTATTAGGCAATTAATAACTCTCTGCATATTTATATAAAAGAAATAAATAAAAAAGGGAAAAACGTTTGGAACCAACTGCAGCCCACCTTTACTCCCGGGCCGATCAACCACCCAGGACTAAAGGTTGGCTACGTTTTCGTGGCCCACCAAAAAAAATAACTTTAGTCCTGAGTCATGGCTGCACCCGGGACTAAAGGTCAGACCTTTAGTCTGGGTTCTTACCATCAGCCAGGACTAAAGGTTCTTTAGTCCCAGGCCGTGGCTTTACTTTACCATAACCTGGGACTAAAGGTTCTGTAGTCCTGGTCCGTGGCTTCACCCGGGACTAAAGATCCACCAAATAGATATTGCCTCGTCTTCTTCTCCCCATCCATCGTCTTCATTCTTCGCCGGAGAGCCACCGCGCCGCCGCCGCTCCCCATAGCCTCCAGACGCCTCCACGTGCCTCTCTCGTCTCTCGCCATCTCCGCCAGCAGCCCCAGCTCATGCCTCTCCCATTTGTGCACGGCGCCTAGACCCGGATCCACCACCACCATCCTCGCCCTCGCCCAGATCTAATTTGGATCCACCATGGCCTCATCGCCGTCGTCGATCCTCAACCTCGTCGTCGTCCCCGTCGCATCCTCATCGTCGAGAGATCACCTCTGGCCATCCTTGTCGTCCTCCACGCCCGTCGTCCTCGTCAGCGTGCTCATCCTCGTCGTCGACTTGATTAAAACCTCCGACCATCGTGCTTGTGTTGCTCGCCGTGCTATATGTGAGCAACAGTGTGTGTATATTTATTTGTAGATTTTATTTGTGTATGAGTGTGTGCTCGGACCGGCTCGTGTCTGGTCGGTGGTGGATGCTGCTGATGTGGCGAAGGTCATTGTAGGTGGCTAGAATGTCGTGCCCGCATCCCTTTCGGCTTGGGTGTCGCCGGTGCGGGGAGATTAGAGTTCTGCACACTCTTGTTCACGGTCACGGCTGCGAGGAGGGAAGCAACGACGGCCACGGCTACGGGGAGGGTGGCTTCGGTTGAGGAAAAAACTTAAGCCCATGGTGGTAGCGGCAGATGCCTGGGGGCGTCGGTAGCTGCGTCGAGCGCAAAGCAGTGCCGATGGCGTTTGACGCGCCCAAGTGGACATGGATGGTGTACAGGAGGCGTTCCATGGGCAAGTTGGCATTGGCTCGTTGGCTCCGTCTGTCCGTCGCTTGGAACGCACGTACTAGTTGAACTTATGGATGCCGGCCCCTAGATCTGAGACGTTCGACGACGTCCGTGACGTAGTAGCAGGGCACGTAGTTCTCATACTCGGGTGGGCATACCTTCGCCTCCTTGGCGTGGACTAGTTAGAAAATTGTAGAAAATCCGTAATAGTTGAACTCGTGGACCATGTTCAGCTCGGCGAGCATGTTCTCTGCCGAGTGGTAACGGACGTCAAGGAGGACCGTGTTCCCTTCCTCGTAGAATTGGAGCTCTTCCGTGGCCAAGTACGGTACCGTCCGGTGGAGAAATGCTCGCCGAGATGATCACGTAAGCAAGGTCAACTAGTACTGATGGTTATTTATTCACACGTCCCGATATCGTCGCAGTAGTCTGTCAATCACCGTACCCAAACGTAGTATATATATAAATATAAACGATAAACGGTTATTATGTGTGTACACTCCCATTCTTCTGTTAACCTGTGGAAATATCATGTGAATTACTTACCTGCCACAATGACCATGGCCACGGCCATGAAAATGCCAACAACACAACACTAGCAACCTTGTCGGCAAGCACCATTGTGTTGTTGGGACGAATTACTATATGGAGAGAAGCACTTGTTCCTCTCTGTCTGGATGGGTTCTTGTTCATTCATTGCTCTCCTCTTCCCCGCCGGGTTATATATACCTAGAGTGTTGTTATTACATTTGTTGCATCAATATCTTACTTTTACCAAAGTCTCCTTTGACGAACTTTCTAGAAATCATAGAGTAATCAATAGAGTCTACTGGAGTACAGATACAGAAATGATTTTTACAAATGTTACTATTCTTGAGGTGGCATGTCCTGCAGGAGTTCATTTTATAGATATAGTTTTTATTTTTTATAGATATATCTGGTGGTGTAAAAGCTAGATGGCTGCCTCGAGAGACAACATGGATGAAGAAATGATGAATATTATCAACACCGGCACTCAATTTACCGATGGTGACCAGCAGGATGTAGATGACGGGAGTCAATACCTGGCTCTTGAAGATAACCAAGAAAATATTGTGCAAGAAAATACTGGCGAGGTATATATATTTATATATATATTTGAATATTATATATATATATATTTGAATATTATATTTATATATATATTTGAATATTATATATATATATATATTTGAACATCTATCATCTATTATGTGTACACATGATATTAATTTATTCTTTTTTATACGTAGCCCTCTGGATCGACGACCACAACGGCGAAAAGCAAAAAAAAATCAAGGCCTGAAAAAGCTATTGGAGGGGCGCTACATAATATCAGAATTCAATATCGAGACAGGCGAACCACTTGGTCCACATGCAAGGAAATTCGTGCAACACCGTGGGTGCCTTGTAAGGGACAGACTTCCGATCAGTGCCCATGAATGGAAGCAAAAGATCAACGAGCCTTATGTTAGTTTTGTCTCTGATCTTGATAAGAATTTAATTTGGGATGATATCCTTCAACATTTCACATTGCAAGCGGATGATTATGATGCTATCAACAATGATGAATTGAAGAAACTAGTTCGAAAGTGGGCTATGAAGAAGATGGCCACACAATTCCAGACTTGGAAGAAATCCCTATATACAAAATACGTCAAGAAGAACCTAACGCCCAATTTTAATACCAGCAGCCCGCTCGCAAAGTTGAGGCCCTACTGGAATGATTTTGTACAGTACAAGACATCAGAAGATGGTGAGGAACGGGTGAGAAGGAACCAAGAGAATGCCCGACAGAAGGTATACCACCATAGCATGGGATCAGGTGGCTACGCGACTGCCATTCTCAAGTGGGAGAAAATGAAAGCGGATATTCTTGCCAAGGGTATCGCACCAGAATCACTCAATTGGCCCACACACGCGAAGAATTGGTTTTTCGCTCATGGGGAAAGACTGGACCTAGAGATCGGAAAGCTGGTTCATGGCACAAAACTCGAAAGAGCAACACAAAGATTGTCTTATGCTCTACAAGCTAAAGCTATTGGTGCGTTCAGGCCTAATAGAGAGAAGGATGAACTGACGTATGCCCTCGGGACCGCTGAACACAGTGGCCAAATAAGAGGTTTAGGACGGAACATTTCTTGGGAGCATGGTTTCCCTTATGATAGAGATACCTACAGAAGCCGACAGAGAAGGAAGGATGAGGATGTAGCGCGGATCAACAGGTTAGAGGAATTGGTTCGTGAGTCACGGGAGGCATTGCTTTAAGCACAGGAGCGCGAAAAAGACATGCAAGCTAGAATGCAGGACGAAATCATAAAGCAAGTGCAAATAGCAATGAGTGCCCAGAGACAGGCATCAAATATAGGAATGAACATTAATATTAGCCCCCTTGATCAGTTGAAAAGTAGCTGCGCTTCTACGAAGTTGCCAAATCAAGATGACGCAATGCTACGTTTCCTCGTGGATGACATCACTGCACCGTTTACATCATGTGAGCTACATATTCCAAAAGAGAATGCCACAATCATGGTGGCTCTCGGTGTTTTTTCTCCTCCAGATCCTACCAAGACACTAAGAATCTATGGGGCAATAATACCACCTGGATATGTTAGCGTCTCAGTGGATAGAGTTAACAAAGGTTTTAGTGACCTGCCTCTTGACATTCCAGGAGGTGATGGAGAGAAGACTCTAGGAGAAGCAGAGAAAACATTCATATTATGGCGCAAGCGCTACATCATTATTCCCGGGGTCTCTAGTCCACCACCACTTCCTCAACTGCTAGACAATAGGTGTGGACAAAAGTGAACAAAACAATTTTTTCACAAACTTTCTATTGACATGCATGATTAATAATAACAATTTCTTATACCTAATTATTCTTTTTTGTAATCACACAGCAGGGCCTCCGCCAACCTAAGTCCAATTATTCAATCTCTAGATCATCATAGTGCTCCGAGCAATCAGGTGGCAACGCCGCCACCGCCGCCACCTCCAAGGAGGTCTCCAACGCCTCCAACAGCTGCCCCACCTCCCTTGATGACTAAGAGGAAGCCAGCTCCTAAGAGGTCCGCCCTGCAAACAAAGTCGTTGTCCCACCAGCCGACAAAGAAGAAAGTCTCATCTAATCCAGTTATTCTCCAAAAAATGTCTTTCGAGAAAAGTAAAAAGGAATTAAAAGCTGCAATAAAAAAAGATATGGACAGTTTCTTCGAAAAAGTAAAAAAAGCAACGAGAAGAGAGGGACAACCCGGAGAAATCATACTTCTACCTACCTCTAGATCTTCTAAGAAAGAAGGTGGACCAGAAAAAGCAGAAATCTCAAAAGACCCGGCCAAAATTAGACTATGACCGCTCTCTCACCAAGTCATTTGAGGCGGCGCAGAAAAATACTAGACCAGGGAAAGGTGTTGCATAACTCGGACAACAATCGCAACAATTAGTCCCCCCTCTTGTCGTTCATAATGAATATGGTTCGAACTTAGACTTAGACATCGATTTTGAGGAGCTGGCTTGGTTTTACGAGAAAACTGGTTTGGACCTTGCCCAAGTGCTCGCTGAAGGACCATCTACTCTGAAACTGGATCCTTGGAAGAAATTTGAACGTGGAAAGAGTCTATACAACCCTAAGGCCTTAGGTGAACTGGGTACGCAAATGTACCTGCTAAACAAGTGGTACATGGCGGCGTGTGAACGGGGAGAGGCCTTTGTTACTGTCAGAGTTAGAAACCAACATTACTTCCGTGGCGATGACGTTCTATATGTCGAGTTTGAAAAATTACACCAACTATGCCACCTAGACTCTCTCGACAAAAGTCTCATTAGCTGCTATTGTCTGTAAGAATGATTATTTTCTACTATTAAAGTGTGTATATATAAAGCTACATGTATATATATACATTATATATCCTCACACTATATTTTTATATATGCAGATATGAGATGACAGAACTCAGAAATAGAAAGGATAATGATGTTGGTTTCGTTGATCCAAATGTCGTATTCAAACACCCTATTCCCCCGCCTCAATGGAAAGCTGAACTCAAGAAAAATCTCATGAGGTTCTTAGTGAACCAACAAAACAAGGACATACTCTTCTCCTACAACTTCAAGTGAGTGTTAAATAATTAATATCGATTATATGGACATTTGTTCAATTATTTGCTTACTAGCTAAGCTATCTTTCATATATATACATATATGTTGACTCTAGTTAATGTCGATCATATTTGTGTATAAAAACATATGCAGCAATCACTGGATATTGATGGTCATCGATATGGCCAATAGTCGGTTGAGAATCTTAGACTCATTAAGAAAAGAGCAAACAGAGTACCAAGACATGATAGATATTATCCAAGGGTAATATAGTCTCTCTAGCAACTATATATACTCCGATCTCTTAACTGCAACAATTATTAAAGACCAAATTAATGTTTTATTTTATGGGGCGCAGTGTTTGGAAAAGTTTCATTGAGAATCACCACATGAAATCTTGCAAAGCGTCACTGGATGTAATCGCACACAAAGTAAGTATGTTTGCGAGTTAACACTATGCATGCTTTCAATTCACCGGATCTTTTTTCTCGTAAAAGTGGGTTCTGAGGCAAGAACAGGGGAAAACACTCGGATATATGTTTGTCGAGTTTATCGGGGCTTAACACAAAAAGAATCCTGAAAAGATCCTCAAGTATGTTATATAAATATTTTCATAATATTCACAATTTCTTTTGTTCTCATATATAAAGTGAGCAACACACACACCACACACACACACACACTCATATATTATATATTATTATATATATATATATAATAATTGCATTCAGTACCACTACAAATAGTAACCACCTATTTACTATAATTTTATATACTAATTACTATAATGTCAATACATATTTACGATAGTTGGGTTACGATAACATGGGGATATTTACCATAACGTTATATTAAACCACTTAGTAAGGAGTTACTATACTTCGTAAATTAACATAGTAATTATCATAACTCAAAGTGGCTACAGAATAAGTTATTCTGTAGCCAGCTACAGGATAGTAGTTCTATATATATATATATATATATATATATATATTAATACTTTTCCTTTAACTTTTATTGAAGACTCTATGGTTGAAGAAAAAAGTCATACGACGTGACCAACTGAAAGCAATTCAAAAGACCATAGTAGGATTTCTTAATGACCAGGTCCTCAACCCCGCCGGCGAGTTCTACAATGACGTCAACGAAACATGGAAGCCAAACTAGATGGAGTAATTTTGTTATCCCAAGGATACAATAGAATATACAATACAACCTTTAATTGTATTATATATATATATATACACACACACAAACATACATATTATATGTACATAAAATAATGTACAATATATGTATATGCATGTAATATATATGTTAGTTTTATATTTTAGTTTATACAAAATGTTCGAACATTATAAACGTGTAGAATACGTATATTATTAGCAGCGTAGAATGCGTATTCGAAAACCTATTCGAAAACCAAAACGAATCATCAATTGAAAATAGAAACAAAAAAAACCTTTAGTCCTGGTTGGTAATACCAACCGGGACTAAAGGGCCGCCCCACGTGGCCAGGCCGGGAGACGCTTTAGTCTCGGTTGGTCTTACCAACTGGGACTAAAGGTGCACCTTTAGTCTCGGGCGCGAAACCAGGACTAAAGGAGGGAACCTTTAGTCCCGATTTGGTACTTCCGGTTCTAAAACCGAGACTAAAAACGGTTGAGAACCAGAAGTACAGCCCGTTTCTCCGCTAGTGATGGTTGTAAACTATCAAGCAGTGGCTTGCTGTTTGCACCAAGATGGTACAAATAGTTGTTATTGCGATGATATGATTGCAGCAAACGCAATATAGACAGTGGATAAATAGTATCAATTGTTGTTATTGCGATGACGATTGCAAGTAATGCGATATGGACGGTACGTCATCAGAAAAAAAAAAAAGCAAGCAAAGCTATCAGATGCGGCTGTGCAGGAACTGTGTGGCAGACAGGCCCAGGTACTCCGCGGTGACGGGCCTGAAGACGCGCGGCTCGTCGGACTCGAGCGCCGCCGCAAGCTGCGTCCACAGGAAAGCGCTGGCAATCCACGAGCCATCACCCCCGGGTCGTGCGGCGATCTGCATGAACCCAGAGCACAACCTCGCCGTCATCGCGCTTGTTGGCAGTACCATAGCGGCGGGGCCGAAGCCGAAGTCCGTGTCGGTGGCGAACGAGGCGAACGAGGTCACGGTCATCGTCGGGCTGCCCAGCCCGATGCACGCGGTCTCGACGTACCGCTCGGTCTTGTGCTCCTCCACCCAGTCCACCAGCTCCTGGATGTGCTCGTTGTACGCCGGCGCTGTGATCGTGTCGCTCACCATGGCGGCCACGTCCGCCAGCGGCGCCCGCGCAACGTGGTCCACGCGCTCCTCTCGGAGCACGAAGGTGGTGACGTTGCCGACGTAGTTGCGCATCGCGGTGCGGAGCTCCGGCGGCGATGTGAGCCGTGGGCGCCCGTCCACCCACCATCCCATCCGGCAGCATGCGTCCGCCGCGCCCACGACGCCGGCGAGGGCCTTCCAGAGGTAGGCCGAAACAGCCTGTACGCGAGTCGCGCGCCGGCCGTTTCGGCTCGCCTCCTCGCGCAGCCAGGCGATGTCGGACGCGTCGACGTAGTACAGGCGCTCGACAAAGCTCTGCTGGAAAGTCAGGACGTTGACCTGGCTCCTGGCGTCCACCGCCGTGAACGCCTCGTTGAGATCGGCGGCGCTGTATGACGGCGTCGGGCGAGGCCGGAACACGGAGCGGTCGAGGTTCGGCTGGGACCCCGTGGAGAGCTTCCCCGACAAGGCGAGCTCTGACCACGCGCTGACGAGCGAGCTGAGCGCTCTCCCGTCGACGAGCAGGTGGTTGGTGGACCACGCCACGGTGAAGCCGCCGCACGAGAACGACACCACCTGAACAGACAGCGCCACGTCCTCGCCGTACGGCAGCTGGATCCTCCTCAAGGACGTGCTCATCTCGGCGTAGTTCAGGCTCGCCAGCGCCACGCCGCCGGCTTCCCCGACCACGAGCTCCGCGCCTTGGTTGCTGCAGTGAACCTCGGGGAGGCCGGAGCTCGGGTTGGTCGCGATGCGGCCGGCGAGAAGGAAGTAGTGGTTCAGCAAGGAAGGCAAGCCAGCCTCGAAGGTGGCCACGACGGCGTCGAAGGCCACGGTGGTGGCCGGAGGCTTGGGGTAGAGGCAGAACATGGCGACCTGTATGGTTTGCGGGAGGAGATCGAGGTTGGAGACGGCGAGGACGTGCGGCTCGATGGAGGTGTTGGATGCCATCACGAGACGGCGGCTCACGACTCGGACATGCAAGTCCTTGCAGCCATGGACGCTAGCCATTCTTCCTCGTACACTCGTGTCTGCTGGCTTGGCTTGCTTGCTTTTGTTACGTCTTACGTGTACTAGCTAGCTAGGCGCGCGGTAGGGTAGATTCTGAAAGAAATGCGCCGCCTACGGCCTACGTATAAACGCACATCCACTTCGATTCTCTGAGATGACATAAACTAGATGCTGAGCTCACTGGCTCTCGAATTTAGCAATGTTTGTGAGCCCTTGAAGTCAACGGAATCTTTCGTAGAAACGGGGGCTTCGATGCCGCTAGGAAAAATAAAAGAACAAGCCAGGCACGATTCAATAATCGAGCTAGGCGGTTGACTTGTAGGATCGTATGATAGGCATGAGTACGCCATTTACAACTTATTAGGAAGAACTTCGAACATATTTGGCAAAAGTTCGGGCGCTGTTAAAAAAATATCTCAATAGTTTGGCATGCATTGTATGTAATTTATTTTACATATGCAACTTCGTCCGACAGTGTATGAGCTAGACCTTGACGTGGTAGACATCGATTTTTTTCTTTTGCTAGTAGTACCAATTTGGGCCTTATTTCTAACGATAATGATATGATTAAAATGCCTGACGGACGGATGCCTCACACCGCTTGGGGTAGAGGCAGAACATGGCGACCTGTATGGTTTGCGGGAGGAGATCGAGGTTGGAGACGGCGAGGACGTGCGGCTCGATGGAGGTGTTGGAGGCCATCACGAGACGGCGCGCGGCTCACGACTCGGACATGCAAGTCCTTGCAGCCATGGACGCTAGCCATTCTTCCTCGTACACTCGTGTCTGCTGGCTTGCTTGCTTTTGTTACGTCTTACGTGTACTAGCTAGGCGCGCGGTAGGGTAGATTCTGAAAGAAACGCGCCGCCTACGGCCTACGTATAAACGCATCCACTTCGATTCTCTGAGATGACATAAACTAGATGCTGAGCTCACTGGCTCTCGAATTTAGCAATGTTTGTGAGCCCTTGAAGTCAACGGAATCTTTCGTAGAAACGGGGCTTCGATGCCGCTAGGAAAAATACACGAACAAGCCAGGCACGATTCAATAATCGAGCTAGGCGGTTGACTCGTAGGATCGTATGCGAGTACGCCATTTACAACTTATTAGGAAGAACTTCGAACATATTTGGCAAAAGTTCAGGCGCTGTTAAAAAAATATCTCAATAGTTTGGCATGAATTGTATGTAATTTATTTTACATAGGCAACTTCATCCGATAGTGTATGAGCTAGACGTTGACGTGAGACATCGATTTTTTCTTTTGCTAGTAGTACCCATTTGGGCCTTATTTCTAACGATAATAATATGATTAATACGCCTGAACGGACGGATGCCTCCCACCACTCACTCTCGCAGCGCTCACGGCCCTCCCCATTCTTATCCATTTACGTCTTGCCCCACACCCGATGACGCGACCATCAATGCTTCCCTAGCTAGTGGCGGCTCCATCCCCCACCCGACGTCCTCCTCCCCTTCCCCGGCAGCTCCTCCCCCACCTCGGCGTCCTCCTTCCGCCACCCCAGCATCCTCCTCCCCCACTCCGGCGGCTCCTTCCCCCACCCCGGCAGTGCCCTTCCCCCCACCCCGACGTCCTCACCCACCGGAATCGTCCAATGCCCGCAGATCCGGTGGCCCTCTCCCCTACCCTGGCGAGATCCAAGCAAGCCGTTAACCCTCCCCTACCCCGACCGGCGATGCCCTCCTTAGATCTGGCAACGCTCTTCTCCCTCGGCTGACGGCGGGCATGGCGGGCGCGCACCATCCAGCGAGCTTGCGCCCACTGCAGTTGCCCACCAGGTAGGTCATGGCCGTGCGGCGATGTTGTGTTTCAAGTGTTTGTGGACGTAAGCCCATGTTTTAGTGTTTCAGATGTTTCATATGTATGTTTCAATTGTTTCATGCGGATGTTGCAAAAGTAGATCGGGTTGTTGCATATGTTGCAATTGTTATACATGTATGTTGCAAGCATCTATCCCAATGTTTCATCTGTTTTTTGCACACGCATGTTGCAAGTGTTTTAGACGCATGTCTCAAGTGTTTCATCTATTTTTTTTGTATGTTGCAAGTGTTTGCATCTGGATGTTTTAAAAGTAGATCGGAATATTGCACATGTTGCAATGGTGTTTCAATTGTATGTTCCAAATGTTTCATCTATTTTAGACGTATGTTGCAAAAGTTTCATCTGGATGTTGCAAAAATGGATCGGGTGTTGCAGGGCGCGGGGTGGGCGTGGGTCCCTACGACAAACGCGGGCGCAGGTGTTGGGGGGCGGGACGCGGGGCGTGAGGCGGGATGTGGACGCAAGAGCGGCACAGGATGCGACGTCCGGCCGGACGTCCGGGCGCTAGGCGTACCATATTTCTAATGGTGAGTGAGTTACTATATGTAAGAAACGTACATATCACTCAAAGATAGCATAATAGTAATAGACAATGTTTCCAAAGGATCAGCTATAGCATAACTTCCTCCGTCTTAAAATCAGTGCTCATCTTGTACTTGAAGGAGTAAGTTTGACTAAATATATATTAAAAGTACTTGAGATTATTTGTCTCTCCAAGAAAATTTAAATGACTTATAATTTGAGACGGAGAGAGTAGCATTTTAGGAAGAACTTTGGTCTCCAAACTGCAAAAACTATGATGACAAATACAATTAAAATATGGGCAACCCTTAATTTTTAGCATGTATTTTAGAAAATCACAAAGATTTTTTTGGAGGCTCTAGGTCCTTAATTTTGGATCCACAAGAAATGGAAAATGTGATACTTTGATATTCTCTTTATTATTACTCATATAAAAGGATTTGCATAAAAAAATCGCCGGGCACTGCCGCGATCAAAGACAAACGGAGAGGCCGAAAGGGATGGCACGAGCTTACGTTGAGCTAGCTTGGCCTGTTGGGCCGCCGTTGCTAAGTATCAACTGGGCCAGAGTACTGCCAGTCCATCAAGGCTAATTTCTGAGGCATCGTCGTCTTCCTTGGTCGGGTGCTGGAGCCACCAAACGCCAACAACGCAAAACTCCGCCGCAGACAGGCCATTGGAAGGAGAAGAAAGGAGTGGGGTCTTCAGTTCAGCTAGCTGGGGCAGCTGCCGTACCCTGCCGTAGGTGGAGCTCCGCCTCTGTCTGCACTTGAGAGGTTGGCAAGACTAGGGATAAATACGGACGGTATTACATTTGTTTTTATACTTCTGTCCGAATTCGGATTCGAATATGGATAGTGTCAACTATATTGGATAGGATATGATTGAATATCGACATCATAAATATATGATTTGAGTATTCGGATACGGATACGGTATCGAATGTTGGATATCCGGACTCGGATACGGACAGATCTCAACCCCGCAGGACTCATCCGCGTGTGCGGCCTACACCGAGAACACAACCACCCACGCCTAGGTTCTTGTGGTGGATTCACTGGATTCAACCAATTGATTGCTATTTTGAACTGCGATTCTGTGAATTTGTGATCCTGTTAATTTCCACCACAGTCTTCTTGCGGGCCAGAAACACGAATCACGATGATTCCAGGAATAGCCCCCAAGACGGCGGCGCTGCCGGTGGCCTGGGCACCTCAGCCTCGGCACAAGTTCGTGTTCGGCGCGGGCTTCGTCGGCCGCTACGTCTCGGAGCGCCTCCTCGCGCAGGGCTGGTTGGTTACCCTCTCACTCTTGCCCCGCCGACTTCATCCTCCCTGCTTCTCGCTGGCTGGGCGGCTCCGGCGCAAATCAAGCCCTTAATTTCTAGTTCCCCGTCTCAGCTTGATTTCTGATTTGGGAGTGGGTGAATTTACAGGCAGGTCTCTGGGACGTGCACCAGTGCCACCAAGAAGAGGGAGCTCGAGATGCTGGGCATGAATGCTTTCGTTTTCAATGCCACACAGAGCAGGTGTGGATTCGTGCTGCTTATCCTGGCCCCTTTTCATACTTGCACTTGTTTCTAGCCTGCTCCTTTTGCTTGAACATTGATGGTTCATCAGCCAGAAACATTTCTAAATAATGAATCAAATATAATGAAAGCAGAAACAACCTAAATCGTCAATAAGTTGCTGGATTCACCTGTAGGAACTAGTAAGCAGGTGGGAAGCCCTTCCTATAGTCCACTGATTATTCC
This sequence comes from Miscanthus floridulus, assembly GCF_019320115.1. Taxonomy (NCBI): domain Eukaryota; kingdom Viridiplantae; phylum Streptophyta; class Magnoliopsida; order Poales; family Poaceae; genus Miscanthus; species Miscanthus floridulus. Next base: position 64,195 of record NW_027096280.1, read on the forward strand.
CTTAATGATAGTAATCCCACTGGCACATTTTACTTGCAAAGACCGTAGAGATGGGCCTATAGCAGTTTCTGGTGAAATCATGCAGAAGCAGGTGGTAACAAGGTTACTAATCCGTTAGTTTGGCTTTGTAACGCATTGCTTGCACTAGGTAACTGTTTGCAGCATAGATTCACTAGCCGTAATTTAAGCCTATCAGATAGGCTAGTTGGTAGAGGTTAGTTTACTTAGCTACCATGATATCAAACTGTGTATCTGACAACATTCTGAGGTCTGAGCACCCCTTGTTACTTAGCATGTGTTCTCCATATCCTCTTGCACATATTAATGACTGTGTGTTACGGCGCTTGCAGTGTGGTGTGTTAAAATTATAGGATCATTAGATGTAGATCTAGGGGTGCCGACTTGACTAGAATAGGATAAACATGCCCTAGAACATGGACTACGAGATCCAAGAGGGAGAGGGGAGTAGAGGTACCGACCATCGAAGGGCTTGGTGGAGCTGGAACTGTCCATCGCGTCGGTAGAGAGGGCGGTGAAGAGGTGGCGCTCCAGTGGCGGTGTAGCGGTGAAGTGGTCCAACGGCAACGGCGACCCGGTGATGGTGCTTCTCGTCGCTGGTTGCGCCCCACACTAGATCAGGTTAGGTTTTGTCGGTGGGCATGGCGGCTCACGGTGAACCTCGTACTGAGAGCCGTCGGCCCTACCTCTCTTTGTAGCGCAGTGCGACGGGGGTCCACCAACCATGTAGGGTTGAGCGCCCTCGATCAGGGCGCGAGGTCAAGACCCAACTCGGCCGTTGGGCCGAGCTGGAGGGATCAACACTAACAATCTTCCCCTTGATCTCATCTTATTACTTAAACTTAACTTACTTTATCTTTTTTTTATTCCATCACAGATCAGTGCATAGAGCGTGCCTCATCGTCACGGTCAGTGCCATTAGATTAACAGCTACAATGCACCTCTCTGTTTTGAAACAGAATCTCAACTAGGCCCTTATTGTCCAGGAATCATAGGCTTTTCCTTAAACCCATGCCGGTTAAGTGTTCTCTGAACATGTTGGGTGGTAAGCCTTTTATAAGCGGATCCACGAGCATCTTTTCTATACTTATTTGCTCAAGACTAATTATATGATCTCGGACTTTATCTTTCACAACATAATACTTTATGTCAATGTGTTTGACAGCACCACTTGACTTATTGTTGTGAGCATAACATATTGCTGGATTATTATCGTAGTATAACCTGAGTGGCTTATGTATGTCGTCTACCACTTTCAACCCGGGTATGAACTTCTTCAGCCAATTCATCTGCCCTATGGTCTCATAACACGCTACAAACTCGGCATACATCGTAGATGATATAGTGATGGTTTGCTTGGAGCTTTTTCACGATATAACTCCTCCTGCGAGAGTAAATATATATCCTGACATGGACTTTCTATCATCTCCCGCATAATCTAAATCTAAATACCCATCTATGTGTAGGGAATCAGATCTTCTATACGTTAGCATGAGGCCTTTTGTGCCTTGCAAGTAACGCACAACTTTCTTTACCAGTCTCCAATGTTATATTCCTAGATTATTCTGATAGCTGCCAAGTAACCCGGTAACAAACGTCAAGTCAGGGCGTGTATACACTTGAGCATACTATAAACTTTCGATAGCTGACGTATAGTTTTCATTTGATCGATCTCATATTGGTTTCTAGAACATTGGAATTCCCCAAATCTATCACCCTTGACTATAGGAGCAGGTGAAGGCTTATAATTTTGTATACAATATTTCTTTAGAACCTTTTCTAAGTATGTCTTTTGTGATAATCCTAAAACTCCCTTTCTTCTATCTCGGTGAATCTCTATTTCTAGAACGAACAAAGCTTCACCGAGATCCTTCATATCAAAATTTGAGGACAAGAACTTCTTCGTTTCTAGTAGTAGATTAACACCACTACTGGCGAGTAAGATGTTATCCACATACAAGATTAGGAAAATGTATTTCCCATTCTTGAACTTTGTATAAACGCAATTGTCATCTACATTTTTTTGAAACCCAAACTTCCTTATTGTTCTATCAAACTTTAAATACCACTATCTTGATGCTTGTTTTAATCCGTAAATGGTTTCTTCAGGCGGCATCCCATACGTTCCTTTCATTCCACAACAAAACCTTTTGGTTGTGCCATGTAAATATTTTTCTCAAAATCCCCATTTAGGAACGTCGTCTTTACATCCATCTGATGTAATTCTAAATCGTAATGTGCTACAAGCGCCATTATAATTCTAAAAGAATCCTTACATGAGACTAGAGAAAATATCTCATTGTAATCTATGCCTTCTCTTTGCGTGAAGCCTTTCGCCACAAGTCGCGCTTTAAATCTTTCTACATTCCCTTTGGAGTCATATTTAGTTTTGTAGACCCATTTACAGCCTATTGTCTTGGCTTCTTTAGAAATTATTTCTAAGTCCCAAACAACATTGGTATCCATTGATCTCATTTCATCTTGTATGGCTTCAAGCCACTTTGATGAGTGAGCGCTTCTCATGGCTTCTTCAAATGAGGTGGGATCACCCTCTATTTGAAATTCTTCACATTCATAGACTTCGTAGTAATTAGGAATGATTGGTTTCCTGACTCTTTGAGACCTTCTAGGGGCCTCGTTAGTTGACGCTTGTTCTGTATGAGGCTATTGTTGCTCTTCCTCATGTGTGACAACAGGTTCTACAGGATCCTGAAGGACAGGTTCCTCATGTTCATTCATTATCGCCATAGGAGAACTAACAACAGGTGCTGTTACTACAGTGTCTTGCACTGTTGGTACATCAACAACAGGTAGCGTGAAGAATGGCTCCTGAACCATCAGAGTAGGTACATGTACCCGCTTCTCATCTAGGTTAATTTCTCGCGCTACCATGCTCCCCTTGATCAACTCTTCCTCTAAGAATACATCATGTCTTGTTTCTACAAACTTTGTATGTCTGTCAGGACAATAAAAGCAATAACCTTTTGACTTTTCTGGATAGCCAATGAAATGACAACTGAGTGTCTTCGAGTCTAGCTTTCCTATGTTTGGGTTAAAGACTTTAGCCTCAGCTGGACAACCCCACACACGTAAATAGTTAAGTGAGGGTTCTTTTCCTGTCCACAACTCATATGGTGTTTTGAGCACTGACTTGTTTAGCACTCGATTAAGAATATGAATGGCGGTTTTTAACGCATTCATTCATAAACTTATCGGTAGAGTAGAGTAACTTATCATACTTCTCACCATATCCATTAAGGTACGGTTGCGTCTTTCAGCTACTCCATTTTGCTGAGCCTCTCCCGGTGTAGAGTACTGGGCAACTATGCCATATTCCTGTAAAAACCTAGCAAAAAGGTTCAGGAACTTGGCCATATGGGGTGTGTCGGCCGTAGTATTCCCCCCACGGTCGGATCTTATTAATATCTTAATCTTTAAATTATGCTGATTTTCTACTTCAGCCTTAAATATCTTAAATTTATCCAATGCTTCTGATCTTTCCTTAATTGAATAAATATAGCCATAATGAGAATAATCATATGTAAATGTTATAAATGAATCATAACCATCCACAATCTTCACATGAAAAGGACCATAGATGTCTGTGTGAATTATTTCTAAAATTCCTACGCTTCCTTTGACATCTTTCTTTATTTTCTTAACATACTTTCCTTTTATGCAATCAATGCATTGTTCTAAATCTAAAAATTCTAATGGCAGAAAAATTGATTTCTTAATCAATCGTTCTATTCTCCCCCTCGAAATATAGAGTAAACGATAATGCTATAATTTCGATGATACATTATGAACTCTCTTCTGCTTATTGAGCGGGAACTTTCTGCACTAGGTACGCCCTTTATAGACGAGGAGGCATTCTCATTCTCAATGCTCACAACATACACATTCTCAGAAAAGTGATAACAAATAAAGCTTGTCTTGTCGGAAGGCAAGACGAACACACTTATTATTAAACACAATCTGACATTTGCTATTACCAAAATGGCAATCATATCCATCATCGTCTAGACGAGAAACACTTATTAGATTTCTATGCAAAGAGGGTACATAAAGGACATCTAAAAGCTGAAGTACAAAATGATCATCTAATTCTAGTGAGAGTTCTCCAATGGCTTCAACTTTAGCTTCAACTCTATTTGCTACTTTAATTCTTCTTTCTCCTCTTTGCAGGGTCCTCCTCGTATGGAATCCCTGTAATAACTTTGCAACATAAATAGTTACACCTGAGTCAATCCACCAAGTAGATTTTTCATAACTTAAATACAAGGACTCATCTATGAATATAATAATGTTCTCACCTCTCTTCAAAAGGCTCTTCAGGAAATCTGGACAGTTCTTTTGGTAATATCCATGCTTCTTTCACCATTTGCATTGATTCTTGTCAACTTGGATATTGTTGTTCTTCTAATGGTGATCATTCTGAGGGGCTTTCCCTCGAGGTTTGGCATTCTTATTAAAGTTCTTCTTTTTATAGTCCTTCACATGGTTAGCAGAGTCACCATGTGAGCTCTTAAGCCTCTCCTCTTCTTGCACACACATTGCAATGAACTTCTCAATGTCCCACTTGTCTGGTTGTAAGTTGTAGTTCACAACAAAAGTCTCATACTCTTTGGGCAAAGAAGTAAAAATCAAATGAATTAGGAACTCATCCTTGAGCCCCAAGTCCATTGGCTTGAGCTTAGATGCCGTGTTGCTCATCTTCAATATGTGCTCTCTAATCCCTCCACCAGAGTATTTGTCATTAACTAACTTCTTAATGAGAGTGCTTGCATAAGCCTTTGAAGAGCCAGTAAACTGACTCTCCACTTTCTTGAGATATTCGGTGGCGGTGTCACAATATGGAATTGATCCCCTTAATGCATCTAAATTAGTGGACTTGGCCACCATCAAGCACTTGTGGTTCGAAATGTGCCACTTCTTATGATCAAGATTGTATTTCATTCTCACTTCTGTATGATCTCGCTGCCAAGCAGTGAAATCAGCATCAGTTTTATTCTCTACTCTCACCGGGTCCACTAGCTCAGTAGGACACGGAGATGTAAGTGCTAGGTCATTCTCGGACAGCGCAAGTGCCGACTCATACTTCTCTCGCCATACGCGATAGTTGCCCCCTTCAAGAGGCGGAATGTGCGAGATGAATGCCATAGGGTTGAGTCCTGAAAACATCATCAAAGAAAGTGAGAAAACATGATATACTAATTGCATGGCTTAATTTAACGTTGGTCAAAATTAAAACATACAATGTGATTCTACATTAATTCTACATCACCGATGGGCAGAAATAGAACTAATGCATAGAACTCATAAATAAAAATTTATAATATTGCTATCATCAACTTTGGTCATAAAATAACAATATCATAAATACAACATTCTTCTACATTAATTCTATATCACCGTTGGGCAGAAATTGAATTAATGCATGAAAAATAACTCATGAATAAACTTATAATATTGTTAGCATCAACGTTGGTCAGAAAATAACAATACCATAATTTAACTTAAACAAATATGACTACTCTAATTAAATTTTTCCGTTGGTTCCAATTTAATTAGAGGATAAAACATTAACATAGCAGCGGAAACATGAAAATACTCTATTTTTCTAGAAGCATTTTTGAGTACTTATCTACTCTCTAAAATTGAACACGTTGGTGCAAATTTATAGAGATAAAAACTAGATTAAAACATATTGTCAAAATGCCACTGAAAAAATAGAAAAAAAAACTTAAAACTGTCGTCAACTGTTCATTCGGCCCAGCCTAGAAAGTGAGGCCCGCGGCCCGTTAGGCGTTCGCGTGCGCCTCTACACTCCGCGCCCAGGCTGCAACCTGGGCCTAGGTCGAGAAAGCTGTTCCCCGCCTGGGCCAAAAGCCGGCTCGGCCGTCCAGAGCTATCCATCTGGATCGGACGGCTCCCCGGAGTCCTCTCCTGATCAAAGCCATGGCCGCCTTCCTCCCCCAAAACCCTAGGTCTCATTTCTTCTCCTCCCCTTTTCTCTCAGCGCAGCGACGCAGCAGCGGCGGTGACTCAAGGCTGCCGGAGAACAGAAGGCCGGTGATGCCGTAGGCCCCCTCGCCGGCGCGTGCGTTCGCCCGAGGGTGAACGTGCCACCGTCGAGCGGGCTTGTAGTGGCGCCCTCAGCCAGGGCTCGCACGCACGGCGACGAGCATGGCTTGACCATCTTCTGGCGTGTCGGCGGGCGCGGCGGTGTGTCCTTCCCGCACGCGGCGGTGTCGACGGTGGTGAAGAAACCAGGTAGGTCCTCTCCTTCTCCGTCCGTTCCCCTTCTAGGGTTAGGGTGATTCAACTCGATTCGTTTCTTTCGATTCATCTCCTTCTAATTTCTCTTGTATTTCTACCCCAAAATCTAGATCTACACGCTGGCGTAGGTGACTGATACCATTGTTAAAATTACAAGATCATTAGATGTAGATCTTGGGGTGCTGACTTGACTAGAATAGGATAACCATGCCCTAGAACATGGACTACGAGATCCAAGAGGGAGAGGGGAGCAGAGGTACCGACCATCGAAGGGCTTGGTGGAGCTGGAACCGTCCATCGCGTCAGTAGAGAGGGCGGTGAAGAGGTGGCGCTCTAGTGGCGGTGTAGCGGTGAAGTGGTCCAACGGCGATGGCGTCCCGGTGATGGTGCTTCCCGTCGCTGGTTGCGCCCCTCACTAGATCAGGTTAGGTTTTGTCGGTGGGCGTGGCGGCTCACGGTGAACCTCGTATTGAGAGTCGCCGGCCCCCACCTCTCTTTATAGCGCAATGCGACGGGGGCCCACCAACCATGTAGGGTTGAGAGCTCCCGAACAGGGCGCGAGGTCAAGGCCCAACTCGGCCGTTGGGCCGAGCTGGAGAGATCAACACTAACATGGTGAACGAAGGGGAGAGTTGAGGAGAAGGCTGGACTGGGAATTGGAACGCAAGGGATAGCGAGGAACGTCGGCGGTGGAGGAATCGTTCCCGATCGTGGAACTCTGCCCAAGTGCGGTCCCGATCGAAGTCCCTGCCATCGTTCTCGTCACGGCTGTCACGGTGATCGTCCCGGGCGTCGCGGTGAGCGTCCCCGCCGCCATGGTTGTCGTCCTCGCCGCTGCTCTTCCCGGCGTCAGGTTTCCCCATCTCCACATGCGCGAGCCGTGCATCATGCGAGTTGAGGCGATTGTTCTTGGTGGTGAGCTGGCCCAAGAAGCGATCCAACTTGGCATCCATGGCCGCAGGATCGAAGGTGCCGGACATGGTAGTCGATGCACCCGTGAAGGTCTCCGATACCAAATTGTTACGGCGCCTGCGGTGTGGTGAATGAAGGGGAGAGTGGAGGAGAAGGCTGGACTGGGAATTGGAACGCAAGGGATAGCGAGGAACGTCGGCGGTGGGTTCTTCTCCGGTGGGCACGGCTGAAGCGTTCGACGCCACCGTCGAAGGGAAACTCCCACCCCGATAACCAGGGAGAGTTTATTCCTTCTTCGATAATGATTACAATCTCCTAAGGTGCCCTTTATAGTATAGGTGCACTTTCCTAAACAAACTCCAATCTAATCTCTCCCTGATCTAATCTACTAAAGAGTCCAGCCTAGCCACAGCTTGGGCCTGCTGGCTGGCTTGGTCGATGCCTATAGGTGCGTCCAAAGGAGTCTATAACACTGTGATGATAGTATGTTCCTGTACATAAATTTCTCTGTTCTTGGTTGAGTTTTTAAGTGGTTATTACTGATAGATATGTCATTTGCAGCCTGGAAAATATTCACAGTTTGCGACAAGCAACTCACTTGCTCATCTCCATCCCACCCATCCCTGGAATTGGTGATCCTGTAAGTTGTAAGTCAATCATTGCTTGCTTTTGTTTGATCAGGCTTTAATGCTAACTGGATTTCACTTTATGGTAATTTGCACCTGTTACCCCAGCTACTTAAATTAGATGAAGACCTGAGGAGAATGCTCAGCCATGGTAATCTTGAATGGTTATGCTACCTTTCTTCAACAAGTAAGCTCTCAAATATTTTGTGCATATTCAGCTTTAATTGCATGATATTTTCATTTAATCTGTTCATTATTTGTAAATCATATGCTACTTGGGGTTGGGGATTTTAGGGTTGTTAGGGTGAAGTTGCTCACCTGCTGCTCAAAGTTGTCAAGTTTTGTTGGGGTTAGTCAGGAGAATTGCTGCAATCAGTCAGGGGAATAAATATGTCAATATTTTGTTTATAAGCTAAAAGCTGCAATATTAAAGAAAACGACCACCCCAATGGCATTGCACTAAGAAGCTTCTCACATGCAGGCCGAGAAACACCCGAAAGGCCAGCTGCCCTGGATGTGCTGCGGACATGTGTATCTCGCTAAAACTGATTCAGATGTTTATCGTATAACTCAGGAACACAGCTACTGAGGGGTGTATTTTAACCCAGGCCTTTTTAAATTCGCTCCCATAGGGAGTTGAACCCAAAACCTGAGGGGGAGGGGGGTTCTTATTCTTGCAGTATCATTAGAAATTGATGTTTCCTATGAAAACTAGCAGGCTCAAATAGCGGGGAAGAAAAACAAATATCTTCTCTAAGCAGTTGTGATGCAGAGACTTGAAATTTCACTATCTAATACACCCAAACATCCAAACATGGGGATAGACCCCTCATATAAATCTTATTTAGTTGCCAACATATTATATGTGGAGTAACATCAAATTGAGCAGAGTGCTTCTTCCATTCTTCTGCTTATAGTATCATGTTAGCCATTAACTATACAACAAACTGGCGTGAAGTATATTTACTAATTTACAAGCGTTTTGTGGCTAGCACTGCATTTGGAGATCTGTGGGTGATTTGCACAGGGCAGCTATTGCAGTTGACGCATTACTCGATGCATATATTTCTTTTTCTCTTGTCATGCACTTAATTTGAAGTTGTCAAACATTGAAGCTGAGTCAAGGGTAATAACAAATCATGCTGTGTGCAGGTCACCATATAAGAGATTTTCCTTAGAAAGCTACTTCGTGACACTTTCTTACTTTCAGGTGTGTATGGTGATTGTGGTGGTGTATTGGTTGATGAGGAGTAAGGGACTTATTGGTTCTTTTCTTGTCCATGAAGTACATTTTAATAGAAAGCTAAATACACTGCTGTGCATGCAGTCATACAGTAAACCCAAAGAGCGAGTCTGCCAAGTTAAGATATAACGCAGAAAAAGGATGGCTGAATCTTATTGATGACCCAAATATGTCTGCTTTTATATTCCGTTTTGGTGGAATATATGGGCCTGGAAGAAGGTTTTGACCTGCTGAAATTTCATTCCATTTCACCATTTTAATTTCTACTAATTCAGTTTGACCAAAAATGGAACATTTGTTGGCATGCTGATTAGTAGCACTGTGTAAAGCTTATGGAAACTGAAACATATCTATAATGCCAGGCCAAATAATAGAATAGATTTTGACATGAAGAATATATTATTGGAGACTGTTGTAGTACCTTGATGACTGTTTTGTGAAATTCTTTGTTTCATAGTTCTTTTCTTATATTCCAATGACTAGACCCTGTTTACTGCAGTGCTTTGGACACCTTAGCCAAGGGCAAATCTTTGTCACAGAGACAGAAGTTGCGAGAATCTAAGCAGTATACTGCACGAATCCACGTGGCTGACATCTACCAGGCTGTCTTGGCTAGCATGAGCATCAGATGTGCAAGGTTTCCTTTCCGGATGCATTGATGTCACTTCAGTTTGTGATATCCAACAATATTTCAGTCTTAATTCCTGTGCCACGTTGCTTGTGGAAATGCACAACCAAGATATTTCAACTGTATCTCTGTTTTCTCTAGAAGACATCTTACTTACCAATTAACCAACATAATTATATCATGCATCATGACGTTTCTTAGGGTAAAAAGTAGAGTGGGAATTTCACATTTTGTGCAATGAGACTTTGCATGGTACTCCCTCCGTTCCAAACTATAAGTCGTTTTAACTTTTCTAGATACATAATTTTTATTATGTATCTAGGCATAATATATATCTAGATATGTAGCAAAACCTATGTATCTAGAGAGACAGAACTAATAATTTAGAAAGGATGGAGTACCATGTTTAGTACCTCTACTAGATGCAATATTTGCACGTTTGATATTCTGATCATACACTATTCAAATATAAAAACTTCAATTCCAAACCCATGTACACTTGGTACTCTAGTTTTTAGTCATGTTTGGTTCTTTGTAGCGACCTAGTAAAATCTGAAATACTATCTCTGTTTTTGTTTACTTGTCACCGAAATTTTTACTGTAGCAATTTTGACCATACGTTTTTTCTGCAAAAGATTTTTTTAGATACATCAAGTTTTCATATATATGATTCTTTATTGAACATACTTCATTAGTGTTATATACATTGAAGTATCTAAGATTTTTTTAGAAGAAAAAACAGATGGTCGAATTTGCTATAGTAAAAAGTTGCAGACAAGTAAACACAAACGGAAGGAAGTATCTTGTTTGCTAATGATTCACTTCTCATGTTTATAATTCTATTCCAGGAAAATATTTAATGTGGTGGATGACGACCCTGCCCCAAGAGCTGAAGTTTTTGCGTTTGCTAGGAGTTTGATACAGGGGAGATATCCTGATCTGATAACTGAAACCATTGATGCCAAGTCTACAGGCTCAGATTATCAAGAGATAATTGTACCTGCAGAGAAACGGGTTTCTAATGCTCGGATGAAGCAGGAACTTGGTGTTAATCTGCTTCATCCAACTTATAGATCTGGCCTGCAGAGTATCCTTGATGTTCGGCAAATTCAATCTCAACTTCCCAATAGAAGTTAGTGATGTTTTAGTCTTGGAAGACATATAACCTGTTCGCTTGTTGGTTTCAGCCAGCCCAAACCAGCCAACCAACAGTGTTTTTCTCTCGCAACAAATCAGCACCAGTCAGTTAAAACCAGCCCAGAAACCAACCAGCGAACATGCCCATAGGTGCATGCGTGCATCTGTCCTTGAATTGGTTCAGATATAATCAGATATAATAATCTAGTGGATGATAGACACCCTATACACGTTGTAGCCTTTTTTTTGCTGAGCTGGGCTCTTGTTATTTTTAGCCATGTTTACAAATCGTAGTCAAACCAGATAATTAAGCAAATCAAGCAGGCAACAGATTCTTCAAATTAACTAATTAAGCAAATCATCATTCAAATGAAAGCTCCATCCGTAGTATGTACAGATTCTTCATCTTCCTCAGTTGCTGTTGCTGAACCAGATTCTACATGCTGATCTTGGCTCTCACTGTCATCTCCTTCATCAGTATCTTGGGCCGTTGTCTTCCTTGGGCAGTTTCTATTCCTAGCACAGTTCCTGTTCCTTGTTCTAGACCTTGTATATCCAATTTTTCTTGTTTTTTTTTGGGTCTGCACGTATTTTATTGTTCCAAAAATAATCCACACAATGTTCATGTATCCACACGGCATTTTTTTGCCCTAAAAACTATTGTTTTTTTTCCAAATAAGCAAACGGATTGATTAATTTATAATGTACTCCTGTTTTTCCAAATGAGCAAACGCATTTTTTTGCCCTAAAAACCATTGTGTACTCTTGTTTTTAACACTTCTGTATTGACTATGTTCTCGTAGATAGGCAGGAGCCACGTAATTGTACTTTTTCCATGTACATTAGGAGACACATGATTATCAAACAGCATGGCTTGCGCTCGGACGTTCGGATTCGCTCCGTCCCACGCGTGTACTCCGTTCCCGTATCTGCGCCCGCCAGTCATTCCCTAGACCCGCTCATCTCTCTCCGCACGGACGACATTCGAGAGCTGGGACCCGGCGTGCCCCGACCGGAGCACACATCTGCCCGCCCCCAACGCTCTGTCTGCAACCCCCCCCCCCCCCCCGCGGCGCGGCGCGCGCACCGTCCTCCTGCCCCCCCCCCCCCCCGGGCGAACAACATAAAACACTTGCAACATAATTTTTTTAAAGCAACATACATTTGAAAAAAAATAAAACACTTGGAACATGCACTTGCAACATGTGTAGAACACATGAAACATCCAAAAAAATAACACTTGCAACTTGCAACATGAAATCACTTGCTGCAACATAAGACTGAAACAACCGAAACAGTTTGGAACATACTGTTGCAACATATGTGTGAAACATATACAACATCTAGATAAAAAACGATTGCAAAATGTGTCTGAAAATAGATGAAATATTTTGAATAAACGCTTGCAACATGCATCTGTAATGCTCGCAACATATGCAACATGTGCAACATCTCCGATCTACCTTTGCAATATCAAAATAGAACAATTGCAACACCATCTAAAATGCCTGAAACAATTAAAACATGCATATGCAACATAGGGGAGGGGAAGGCCGGGACCGATTGATTCCAGCCGCCAGGGTCGGAGCCGGCACGGCAGCGAGCGTCAGCGCACAAGCACCACCGCCACCAGTAGCGGGCTTGGCTCGATCGGGCGGGCGCACTAGCACCTGCGACGCACCCATGCGCCACCGCCACCAGCGCCACCAGCACCGCTTTTGGCTCGGCTGGGCGGGCGACGCGCGCGACAGGCGGAGCGAGCACCACCAGCACCAACGCGCGATGGGAGGGGCGAGAAGCGCTCGTGACGGGGCGAGCGAGCAGCGCTGGATGGGGCGCGCGGTAGCAGCGAGGTAGAGTGGTATCCGCATTGGGAAGTGGTGAAGAGAGGAGGGAACGGAAGGGATAAGAAATTTTTTTCTTTTTTTTAAATGGTTAGGATAGAAGGCGAGTGGACGAGCGGTCGTTGTGCTCCGTCACGGCCCAAAATCGGCACTGTCCGGACGGACGGACACCTATACCTAGCATTCATCGTATTCAAGTCTATAGTAACCTTGCGGTTCCCGATGAGACCGGCCGGGTGCCCGGGTCATGTACGAACATGTGTATGTAGCAGCGACACCCGGGTCATGTACAAACATGTGTATGTAGCAGCGACGGAAACAAATCCGTAGTAGTTCTGATTGTGTTCGTCAAAAATATGCAGATCAATCCTAATTGGATTCCTTTAAAGTCAAGCTGATATGTTATTATGACAAACGAAGAAACCTACAACGCGGCCGTGTGCTGAAGGAGGGCAGAGCTGAAGGAGGGAGAGAGGCCAACGCACGGAGGGAGATGCCGCGCGCGAGGGAGACGCCACCGTGCGGGGAAGTGGCGAGAGGCGAGAGGGAGCGGGTAGGATTTAGGGTTCGGTGTGAGGGACTGAGGGTGAGGCGACAGGCGAGAGGGACCTGGGCTGAATGTCGCCCTGCCCTGGCCTGGGGGCGTGGCTACGCGGGGTTGGCAGGCCAGGCCGCTAGCGGGCCACCTCATCTGTAGCAAGCCGTGCCGTGCTTGCCCACGTGCCTAGGGTAAGGCCCAGGCACGGTCTGCTCCTCCGGGGCGGGCCGTGCTTGGACCGGGCCAAAAAAATGGGCATTGGGCCGGGCCGATGGGCTTGGGCTGCATGACCAACTGTGTATGCGGCATGGTCCTGTCAAGAGCTCCGAGGCATTCGCCCGAGCTAGCTTACCGAGTATCTTTCGGTCAGGTTTGGGCGATGGAGGCTCAGACCTCACGGGCTCTACTCGGGATCTAGTGGGGGCGCTGGGTGTGGCCCCCCAAGCCACTGGCCAATTAGGAGAATCGATAAGAGGGTTAATTATGTCATTGTTGTGAAACGACACCTATACACGAACGAACATCTATAGACGAACAGGCGTCTCTTCACGAATGATCTCATCCATCAAGCACAGGATTAGTGAATATGATTAGATAGTTAATTTTAGTTCCAAAGGGCATATCTTTTGGGAACAGTGGTGTCCCTTCGTGACACCCCTCCACTTATATAAATATATTTCTGAGATCAATGAAAGCAAGAGTTCACTCTTCATTTACATTAACGCTCTAACACATTATCAGCACGAGAATGCTCTCTCTCTTCGCTTGAATGGGACGAACAAAAAATGCTTGGACGCAAGAACAAGAAGAAGAATAACAGAGCATGGATTTGGCTTCTCTGTCTCCGTCGATTCCAGCGGAGGCTACCCAGTGTTGCTGGCAACGACAACAACTCCGATGCGCATCATCTTCTAGGACACCAGCGCTCGCTACAGAATCATCACTGCCATGCTGATGGCCATCGGAGATGCCAACCCAAGCATTAGGCTTGGCATAAAATGCTAGTCTTCATCGCGGAGCAGTAAGAAATCATGGTTATTTATTGATCTATACGATATTCTTACCTTTCTGAGAAACGGCAGCGACAACAACCTCGCCCAAATCGGCAACAACGGCCTCGGCTTCACCAAACCCGACGGCGGCAGGCCCTGCGCTCGCCCCTCAAGCCCGGCAGCCTTCGCGCTCCCGTGGCCGAACAGCCTGAATCGGCAGCCCCGAGCCTGCGGCAGGGCGCCCCGCACAACCTTGCTCCAGGTGATGTCCTATTTAGGGAGATACGCCTACTTGTACGTTTTTATTTTAGGGTTATTTGGATTCAAGCCATTACAATTTTCACGTTTTAGAGATTTGCCATTACAATTCATCTAATAGGAAATTTGCCATTACAATTGCTGAACTCGCTGATAATTGCCATTATGGACGTATCTGGCGCTCTTGGGCCCACCTACAGGCGAGGTATCTCTGCTGTATTTGAGCAGCCCAGTTGAAAAGCAAATGAAAACTCTCCTCATATTTACCATGAATCTGCTCTAATGCTACCTTCATACCAGACCAAGCCTTTGAATACTTTAGCTTGATGCCATGGTCCCCTCCAATTTATCTAGGACATCCTTTAGTCCTTTCTTTGGGTTCTTTAACCAATCACCTAACCTATCTGCACACCATCCCTGGGATGCCATTTTGTCTACTCTCAGCTTAGTAGTAGGATAGTTGTGCTCTGCAGGTAGCTTTTTGATCTGCAAAATCAGCAAGTAATATAGCCCCCCAAAACATCGGGTACTCCAATATGAATAACAAAATCAACAAGTAATACAGTGGAAAAACATCAGGTACTCCAATATGAATAACAAAATCAGCAAGTAATACAATGGAAAAAACATCAGGTACTCCAATATGAATAACAAAATCAGCACGTCACCTGAATTGTTTTATTATCATGCAATCTTAAAGCATGTATGCACCAAGGACAACCTGTGGCAGCACACTTTGCAATGAATCTTGTCTTGTCTGACTTGCCTTCAGGAGCAAACTCGAAGCCTTTTGATGAACCCTTGGTTTCTCAAAATGTATTTGATGCACAAGATACCATGAGAATATATCAAAGCCAAGAACGGCTTTGTTTAAAGAAGGAGAGGATGATGAGCTCATGGTTTTACAAAATATATCTGAAGAAAATACTTGTTCAGTTTCAAATATGGTAACTGGTCTTCAATTTGGTGCTTTTTCTTCTGATGAAAAATATATAAAGAAGGCGAAGGAAATATTTCCTCCAGGTGGACTTTTGTCGATGATCATATTTAAGGGTGCACCATCCAAGAAAGAAGATAATAAAAGGCCAAGAAAATATATTTTTATAGGGTCCATGCAAGTTGATGTAACTTGAATTATTAATGCTACAGAGAATACTAGGAGATGTGCTGCTGGTAACGCCAAGTTGGCGACGTGAAGATCACAAGTCCTATTGCATGATTAGCAATCTGGCCGTAATATTTTAATATATAGCTAGCCAATGAGTCTATTTTGCTAGGACCAGCCTAGATCGTGAACATCGAGTCTCCACCAATCGATGCTATTATACCTTTCGGAAAATCGGGCCTAGTCTACATCAGCAATCCCACCAATGTGAAATATCGGTAGCCGTTGTCTCTTCTGCATAATATATCTTTAGGGCCGATGCAAGTCCATGACCCTAGAAGAAATCTTTTATATGTTCTTCCCAATCATAGTACTCCTTGAGACGTGTTGCTAGAGATAACTTTGGCAAAAGATGAACTTTCTTGAGCAATTTCAAATCAGCCATTGAAAAAAATATCCAAATGCACCGTGAGCAACCTAGCTCTGATACCAACTGATGAGGACACGCCTACGATGTCCGAAAATAATGCCCAATCTTTCACGGTGCAGAAATCACAAAAATATCTATGGCCGAGACTTAATACAGCAACAGACCAAAAACTACCGTTCAGCGTCAGCAAGAAGCAAGCAATATAATATTATGTCCTATTCCTGATGATTTAATCTCCTCGGCCAAGCAATACAGGAGGGCTAGATATAGCAAGTCGAATCAGAGACAAACTAGCAGCTTTGTGTGTATGTATGTATATATACTTGCACGGGAAGACAGTACAAATATATAATTTAATAATTAGCCAAAGGACACAACTCTATTCCTCTTTGTTGTTCATAGGAAACCACTGACAAATATTTCAACGTAGATCAATCTCACAGAATTGTATTGACCAAGCAAGACACTAATCTATAGGTAAAATAATTCGATTGTTCAACCAAAGACAAGCAGTAGCAATAATTAGAATATTCGGCTTACAAACTTGAGACAGATGCAATCCGAGTAGTAGACCATCTCCAACCCGTGCACAGTTAGGGCACGATCCAGAGAGGGGATTCCAATAGGAACCAATGCGAGCCCGAGAAGATGAATTCCCGATCACACACCAACACAAATCCTCGCAGAGATCCGGATCGATAAACCTCTAGGGTTTCATGAGCGGCGGCTCGACGGGGAATGACTACACAAAATAAAATCCAATCTACCCTATTACAATGGGTTGGCACCCTTTATAAAGGCATGCAGGCCTGATGCTAGGCCCAGCTAGACTTGGCATAAGATGCACGACCTGACCTTGGTTCTAGCAAAATAGACTCATTGGCTAGCTATATATTAAAATATTGCGGCCAGATTGCTAATCATGCAATAGGACTTGTGATCTTCACGTCGCCCACTTGACGTTACCAGCAACACCTCTCCAAGTATTCTCTGTAGCATTAATAATTCAAGTTACATCAACTTGCATGGACCCAATAAAAATATATTTTCTTGACCTTTTATTATCTTATTTCTTGGATGGTGCACCCTTAAAGATCATCGACAAAAGTCCACCTGGAGGAAATATTTCCTTCGCCTTCTTTATATATTTTTCATCAGAAGAAAAAGCACCAAATTGAAGACCAGTTACCATATTTGAAACTGAACAAGTATTTTCTTCAGATATATTTTGTGAAACCATGAGCTCATCATCTTCTCCTTTAAACAAAGCCGTCCTCGGCTTTGATATATTCTCATGTGTATTTTGTGCATCAAATACATTTTGAGAGACCAAGAGTTCATCACCTTTCTTCATAGCATAATGCTTGATTGCTTTCCTGAATGATATGATGTCAGGAAACAACCCTCCCTTCACAATGTTGGGATTCTCAGGATCATGAAGTACTTTGATCTCTTGAGGATCAGCATCATTCACCTCTTCCTCCAAAAGAATATCTCCTTCAGTAGCAACATCATAAAAAATATGATCAAAAGGGGTACATTATCATTCAGTTGTGCATTAGTAGAAGGTTGTGCGTTACTAGGTGGCACTGGAATATAGATGTTCTCATCGCCAATTCCGACATACTCCTCATTATCAAACATATCAGGCTCTCTGTCAACCTCTACATCATCTCCCACTGGATGGTCAGCCTCCAATTCAACATCATCAGCCTCTAAATCAACATCATCTCCTACTGGTGCCAACTCAACCACCCTTACTGCTACCTGGCAAGCCATTTCCTCCTTGTACATGTCAAACAAGTCAAGCATTTGAATTTCATCAATTAAATTGACATCCTCATTCCACCTTTTGTCAAAGAAAGAAATTATGGCTGACTGGTTAGGAGCAGATTCTAGTTCAATGGAAAGGCTGTTCATCAACAAGTCTAATGTTAATGACCCAAACTCAACCACGCACGACCCTTCCTGTACGCTTTTCTACCCTGAGAATCTGCCGACCAGAAGCCTTCGACCTTTACCACTAGAGAAAACAACTCACACCTAGCACAAATCGAGGCAGATCAAGTAAATCCTAGCACAAATAATGTAGAGGCTGCAGGGCCAAAATATACCTGTTGCCGCCGTCCTCCATCTCTCCTGTGGAGGAGCACGGCTGTGCAGGTGACCCAGCCATGAGGGTCACTGCATCGCCGTGCCCACCGCAGCTCCCGCCCTCCTGTGCCCGCGACCGCCCAACTACGCCCGGGACAGCCTGCCGGACCGCCGTCGCCGCCTGCCTCGCCCACGCCGGACTCGAGAGCTGCCGCCGCCCGCCTGCGACCAAGCCGGCCTAGAGAGGCGCCGCCACCCGCCTGCGCTCGCGTGACCTGGAGAGGCGCCGCCGCCCACCTGCGCCCGCGCCGCCTAGAGAGCCACCGCCGCCGAGACCGAGTTGAGCCTGGTAGGGTTCGCGACGCGGAACTGAATCGGTCTCTATGGCTATGGTGGCCTTATCCTTCTGTCAGGGGCAATTTGGTCTATACGTAGATACAACAGGGATACCTCACCTGCAGGTGGGCCCAAGGGCGCAAGATACTTCCATAATGGCACGTATCGACGAGTTTAACAATTGTAATGTCAAATTTCCTATTAGATGAACTATAATGCCAAATCTCTCAAACGTGAAAATTGTAATGGCTTGAATTCAAATAACCCTTGATTTTATTCATGCAGATATTTCATTCTGGCCCCATGCATGTAATCTGTGTGCTCATGAGTTGGCCCGGTTGGGACTAGGTTATATTGTGATTTGGGAAAAAAAAAATTAAGTACGGACCGTCCACACCCTGCATGGTGCGGACGTAGCGCTTCTGACTAGTGTACCTCCTCATCACCATGCGGCGGCACCACGGAAAAAAAATCCCATGCTTCCAGTATCCACCATGGAGTCATGCATACCGTACACCGGATGGCTGCCATGTGAGCGCTGTCTGCATCCGACGGCAGGTGTTTCCGGCGGCTGGCTGCATGGGAGCCTAGTGGACCTAAGCACGGGAGCCCAGTGGGCTGAAGCGCGGTTGGGGAGCAAATGACAGACGTCGATTCCCTTTACATGGACACGCGGCGGTCGATGGAAGCGTGTATGCACGGAAGCTGCATAGATTTTTTTCTGGCACCACCGTGTTGGTTCCTGATTCTCTCCTACGTGGCGCAATTTGATTTGTAGTCCGCATGCTGCAAGGTGTGGACGGTCCGTACATAACTTTTTTCCGTGATTTGGACAGACCCCGTCCCGAGTTTTGTAAATGACTCAGCTGTTTGTTTGACTGAGCTGGTTCGTTGCTGGATCGTGAAGAAGTACTGTTGATTGGTTTGGTGTGAGAGAAAAATATTATTTTGGTTGAAAATTTACGATCGTTTACGAGGGAATAATCTCAGCCGAACAGGCTGTTGGTGATTAAAGACACCGCTCATCAGACATATCAGTCAATAAATGGGGAGACATGGTTAGTTCAAAAGAAATAGTTGGATAGTTAGCGCCCCAACCGACACTTAATTAGGAGTACATGACAGCTGACCCAATCACATCCGCCTTACTGTTGGGCTGATCGAGCAACCATGCATCATGCATATGTTCGTTAATGCTATGGTGGATCGATGAAATGAATAGTGATAGGTACATGCGTGTACTGTGTGGTGACTGGTGAGCCAATCGAGGCTGCGTTTGGCTGGCTGGAGCCAGTCTGGCCAGCGCAGTCACACTTTTACTGTTCATGTAAACAGTGTTTTTTTTTTTTTAGATATAACAGTATTTTTCTCTCGTAATAATCAGTCGAAACAGTATTTTAATTTATTTTTTAGTCCTATTCTAAGAGTCATCGCAACACCGGTATGATGCCGACTAGCCAGCTAACAGCCTAACACGGTAACACCTCGTCAACATGGATTAAAAAAAACGTGGTTTCGGAGTTTTACTTAACTGGACTGGAGCTAGCTTCTAATGGTACGTTTACCGTATAGCACCAAATTAGAAACATGCACCAACATGTTTCATTCAGGTCAACAGTGGAGTACTCCCACAGTCTAAAAAAGAGTCGCTACGAGAATTGTGTGTCTCAAACTACTAAGTTTATAGAAAATATGTGCAACATTTATATCTCCAAATATATGAAAGTATATTCAACAATCTACCTAATGATAGTAATTATGTGCTATAAATATTAATAATTGGTTAAAGTTAAAAATTATTAACTTTTTGAGAAATGAGAATGAGTCTTTTTTTTTAAGGATGGATGGAGTAACGCAGAATACGTTCTGAGATGCAGACGGCGGTGTTGTTTGTACGTACAACAAAAGATACTAGCCCCCTCTGCTTTAATTATTTGCACATGTCTAGCTAGTGGTCAAAGATGATGCTAGCGTTTCTTGCAACAACTAGTTCCTCGTTTGTCTCCCTACTATAGTTTGACAAGTTGACTAAAATCACTACCGAATTCAGCTTTTTTACCAAGTGTCTCAGGCACTCGATAAAAGCCGATATATACTTGGTAAAGCCTTTGCTGAGTGTTATAGTCGGCAAAGACCTCTTTGTCGAGTGCACTTTATCGGACACTCGAGAAAGCCTTTGTCGAGTGCTAATCTGACACTCGGCAAATAAAAGTCGCCGTGACGGCGGCTTTGCCGAGTGTCAAGGTCAAGCACTCGGTAAAGGTCACCGCTTTGCCGAGCGCCATCGTGACGGCGGCTTTGACGAGTGTCAAGGTCAAGCACTCGGTAAAGGTCGCCGCTTTGCCGAGCGCCGTTGACTCAGATACTCGACAAAGGTGGCCACTGTGCCGAGTGCCAACGGCAAGACACTCGGCAAAGGTAGCCTATTTGCCGAGTGTCCTGTCAAGACACTCGGCAAACAGACGATCTTTGCCGAGTGCCTGGCCTGTGGCACTCGACAAATCTGTGATGTTTGTCGAGTGCAATGGCCCGTGGCACTCAGCAAAGCATTTTTTTAATTTTTTTAATTCTTTGCCGAGTGCCACCCGGCCTGGCACTCGGCAAAGAGTTTTTTTTAAAAAAATTTAAAATTCTTTGCTGAGTGCCAGCCGTCCTGGCACTCGGCAAAGAGGCTCCTTTGCCGAGCACCAAACGCAAACACTCGGTAAACCATTTTTATTTTTTTTCTTTCTGCCCCCAAACTTTTTCTACAGTCCTCATACAATACCGGGTACTCCATGTTTCAATGTGGCAAATTTCTCAGACTTTTTCTATATTTCTTTAATTTATTTCATTTAATTGAATTTTCTTGGATAATTCAAATTATAACTGCTAGTCATTTGAATAATGAAAAAAATGAATGAGAAAATGATATTCATGTTATTTAGTATAATGTGAGGCCGTATCCAGGAACAAACCACTAATTTCGAACATCTTGTTCACGAAACATGACCACGAACTTGCGGTCGAGTTGTTTTTAAATTCTATAAAAAGCAAACGAAGACAAAAAATCTTGAAACTTGTCGAGATGTCATGATATCATATGTAGAGGTTGTGATAAAAAAATTGAGGAGGTTTCGCGCAAGTTTGTCACGTACAATGCTTACCACGTCGTCGGCCTCTTCACGAAATCGTGAAACTTCTTCGGAGATTCTTCGGTTTGCAAGCATCGTACGTGACAACTTACACGAAACCTTCTCAAATTTTTATCACAGCCTCTACATATGATATCATGACATCTTGACAAGTTTCATGATTTTTGGACTTCGTTTGCTTTTTATAGAATTTTAAAATAACTCGACCACAAGTTCGTGGTCATGTTTCATGAACAAGATGTTTGAAAATTGATGGTCTGTTCTTGTATACGGTCTCACATTATACTAAATAACATGAATATCATTTTCCATTCATTTTTCTGTCCCAAGGAGGCAGAGCAAGGACCTAGGGGTTCGTCCCCTAAACATATCCTGCACCCAACGGTGCTGATGTAAGTCATTGACTTCTCTATTTTCTCTATTTTTCTCTGTTTTTAGCGTGACTCACGCCTTCTGTTTCTTGCACTATCCTGAGACAGGGCCACTCTTTGGCGTTGGCACCTAAGAAGAGTGTCATCATCTAGGAGAGACGTTGGCCCTCGCCTGATGTTGCTCTTGATTTGGGCAGGGGCGGTGCCAGCGTCACAGCCTCATTGGCTAGTCAGGCGCCACCCGCGGTGGTGCCCATGACCTTGGTAGGGCAAACAGTCATCGAGGCTAAGGGAACACCCTTAGAGGTCATAGAGCAAACGACGACATAAGAGATTCCGCTACCAACGTTGGAGTGGATGGAGCTGCCGCTCACACTCGTGGTATCGACCGCTGTGGGCATGACATCGCCGGTCAAGGTCCCTCTGACATAGATGGAGGCAGCTATGACTATGATGAGCTAGGCATAGCCGAACATAGCTGTGGTGGTGCCTGAGGAAGCGGTGCGATCTATGCCACCGGTGGCCCAGGTGATTGCACCCGACATGGGCTCGATAGAGGGGGGACATGGCCGAAGGGTCCCTGGGCATCATGGTGGTGGTGGAGAGGACTAGTGGGGGTCACCCTTGGCCCTAATGTTGGGGGCAGCCACTCGCTCGTGCGGGATGAGTCACTGCTCTAGTGGATGGATCCGCAAGACCCAACGTCGATACTCTTCTCGCTCGACGATGCTACCGAGAGCATAGAGCGGGAGAGTCTGAATGAAGGGATCTTGGCTATGCTCAAAGTCCTAAACTAGGATAGGGGTGTCCTACGCGACATTGCCATCCCTACTAGCCGAGTATCCACTTAACCTCTCCTCTCAATTTCTTCTTTCTTTGTGTATTTTTGTGTTTTGACATTGATCTTCTTTCAGTCCTTTATTGCTCGTAGCCAGGAGAAATCCTAGTTCCTCCATGAGCAGAAGGAGAAATAGGACCACCTCACTGAAGAGGACTGGCTGTGTGGAGATGTGAGCGCCTAGCTTGCTATCACCCAATAAAGGGTGGCCGAGCTGACTCCTCTAGCCGAGGAGGCGGCTGGTCCTCGATAGTTGGAGGCTGAGGCGTGTCATGACACAAAGGATGCCAAGAAGGTGTTCTAGGATCTATTCGATGAGGGCACAACAGGATGAGGAGGAGGCCGCTAGAGTCTAAAAGGAGTGGGACGAGTTGCTCTAGAGGGATGCTAAGGCCCGCCAATGGGTCCTTGACCTCCTAGATGAGGTGGAGAGGGAGCGAGAGCTCAAGCTAGGAGTCGAGGAGAGGTCTATGGTCCTACAGCAGAGGGTGAGCCTAAATGCCAAGGTGATAGCCTAACTACGCAAGGAGCGAGATAAGCTACGCCAGATTGTAGAGAGACTCTGCTCAGAGCATGGCGCAGCCCATGGGAAGCATGACCAGGCTATCCGAGAGCGCGACAAGGCACGACAGGTGGTTAGCTCCCTCCATGCCAATCTTGGAACCAGCGGTAGCCTGAAGGCTAGAGGCCAAGAGCGTCTCCATCGGGCTGGTCACGGAGCTTGCCAAGGTGTGGAGGATCCTTTAGGCGGAGAGCGATGAGCATGATCTCCTACATGCTACCATCGGGGTGGTCCTTGATGACTTGGAGGTGGTGCGGTCAAAGAACCAGCTCGCTTGCGGCCTATGCTGTTGTAGATATCATGGCATGGGTGCGCCAGCTTGAGATGGAAGCTCTTCGCTCTAGGATTACCCAAGCCTTCGCCATCGTCCACTCCCACTATGCCGATAGTATCGACTTAGAGATAATGATCCTTGGATTCATGCCTGGCTATGAAGCCTTTGAGCTGGATGAAATAGAGAAGGCAGTGGCTCCTATCGTGCGGAACCTAGTGAACAAAGTTGAAGAGATAGTTCTCCCCTGAAGGGGATAGTTAGTCAACTAGATTGGGTGATCTTGGATAAGCGTCATTATACTCTATATAATTGCCAATCCTTATGTATCAAGAACAAATTTGTAACTTTGTTATTTTGTTTCGTTTGATTGAATTTGTTTCGTTCCCTTTTTGTATGCGATAAGAGAAGGCACACATATTCTGCCCCTTTCGTGTGTTAAAACCATAGGGCCTGAGGTGTAAGGGGAAAACTTTGATCACGCCAGTGAGCAAAGACACCATAGCCACCGAGGCATAGGTGTTTTGTAGTTCAACCAGGCCTGATTAATCATTCGTTTCCACAAACCTTGCCACTAGGCTTAGTGTGAAGAAGGGGTCTGACACGGCAACTAGTTTCAGAAAAAGGTATACTTATACCTTTATCAGCTCCCGAGTGAGATCCGCCCCTTTGCTGCTGTTGGGGTCGGATGTCGCTGAAAATCTAGGGGAGGACAATGAAACTTAGGAGAATGCATCTCTTGTATTCGCACGTACCCTCTCCCTATGATCTTAGCTATTATTCTACGGCCATGCATTAGGTCTCCTTGTAAGTCCAACCTTCATTGAGCCCCCGCGCGTGGTGGGGATTTGGTCAAGGGTCGGCTCATTTTTCATGACTGTTGCCCCATCCATAGTTTTTGCAATAGGAGGGGTTGAGTTAACATCATTTGCCTTGATGGCTTGGGTGACATGCTCGATGAGTTCGCTGATGGGCGCGTTCGAACAAAATTTGGTTCCATTGCTTGTAACGGGGTCGTTAAAGCCCTCCGAGGGCATTCCATTGTTCCCTAACCCACCTTCCAACAAATTCCTCCTCAACGGGGATTCTATGGGCTCGGCTAGAGGCTAGGATCGAACAAGAAGTTTGAGATGACCTTGTCCGCTTCTAAGTGGGACAGGCTCAGGCCGCTGAGGCTCATCTGCTTTTTTCCCCTGGCTCTATTTGACGCGAGGTGGCCTCGGACCCTTCAGTGGGCTAGCCTTCGATCCTTGATCTCTCGATCTAGGATTAGGCGGCTTGAGCCCCCGAACCCCTTGGGGTTTGATAGGGGTCAGCCATGTTTCATGTGTCACCCTATCCTCGGTTTCCACAACCAGAGGGGCTGAGCTAACGACACTTGCCTTAATGGCTCGAGTGTTGCACTCAATGAGCTCGCTAACGGGCACGTTCGAGTGGAATTTGGGTCCGTCATCTAGTTGATGGGGTTGGTAGAGCCCTCATGTGGCATTCCACTACTTCTTAACCCGCCTCCCAGCAGATGCCTAAGCCATTCAATAGGCTTGGGTGCCCCAGTTGGCCTCTCCTCGACTGGAGATTCTGTTGGCTTGGCTCGAGGTTAGAATCGAACGAGAAAGGACAAGATGTCCCTATCCGCTTCTGAGCAGGGGTCAGGCATGGCTGTTGGGGCTCATCTCAGTTTTTCTCCCCTGGCTCTATTTTACACGAGGCAGCCTCGAGCCCTTCATGGGCTAGCCTTTGAACCTCAGTCCATCGCCATTTAGATTGAATGAGACAACTACCACTTCATGGCACAACACGAAGTGTTGTGATGCGGTAATTGCATGTGCGATGCTTGGATGTATGGGATGATTGAATGGATGAATGTATGAATGATCATAGTTTAAGAAAAAATAGGTGTCAGGTAATGTTACCTCGATGGCACGAGTGACAAGGTTCTAGGAGCTACTTACCAGATATATTCATGCTGAAGTTGGGGTCCAACTTCTAGCGTAACCTGCATGAGCCTCCCATTCTTCCATATTAGCCTGTAGGCTAGCGACCTAAGCTATTCGATCGATTTGGGTGACCTAACAGCCTCTCCTTGATGGAAATTCCGCAAGTAGGCCGCTCCGAACCCTTCTTGAGAAGGTGGATGCTAAAGTTTGGAGTGCAGAGACAAAGACTTTGATCGTGCTGGTGAACAAAAACTGTTGTAGCCACCAGGGCATAGGGTTCTAGCAGGTTCAACCAGTTTTACTCAAAGTTTATGCTCGCACACCACGCCTCCAATTTTTAAACGTAAGGAGGGGTCGGGCAAAGAGAAATGTCTAGCGAGTAGACACTCTTGCCAGCCCCTGAGCGATGTTCGATCCCTAGCCATTGCTAGGGTTGGAGGCTCTGTAGCGAATTTAATATGTAATGTAAGTAAGTAAGGGTGCTTATCTCTCGACGGTGGTTTTGAGCCGTTCGATCGACCCATTTCTCGATAGCAACCAAACCATCCAGTCGACTTGTGTTTCCTATTGAGAAAGGATTTTCCTATGGAAGTAGAGGATGAAAGTATCCCACACAAGAATTTAGTTGGGCAGATAAGCCAAGCGATGAATTTGTGCAAAAATGGACAAGTTCTCAAATTTTGTTACAGCAAACAACTTTTTCAGCTCTTGTCCCCCTTTTTCAACAGAAGGGTTTAGCGTGTTTTGACCCTTTTCCATTGTTAAGGCCATAAAATCTCGGAGTGCAAGCGAGCCAGTTTTGATCACGCTGGTGAGCAAAGGCGTCATAGCCGTTGGGGCGTAGGTTTCTCGTAGTCTGACCAGTTATACTCAGAGCTTGTTCTCGAAAACATAGCTTCTAGACATTAACATGAAAAAGGGAGGCTGGCACAAATAATGTTTGCAAGGTAAATATACTCATATCAGCCCCCAGACGAGACCTAGCCCCTCACCATTGCAGGGGTCGGATGTCACAAAGGATAGGGGATTTTGATAAAGAAATAGATAAGAGAAAGTATGCGTTTGTTTAGGAGGAAAAGCGACGTAGCTTGCTCGATGTTCCAGGTATTGGTGAAGACCTCACCATCGATGGTTTTCAGCTTGTAGGTGCCTAGCCTAGAGTACCTGCACAATGACGTATGGTCCCTCCCATGGCGTTGAGAGCTTGTGGCAGTCCTTGTTGCTCTATACGAGGCGGAGGACCAGGTCCTCGATGTTGAAGGCTTCAGCCCCACACCCGTCGGCTGTGGTAATCATCGCAACGCCTATTGGTATTTGGCTAAATGGAGGAAGGCAACATCGCAGTGCTTCATCTGGCTAGTCCATGGCATCCTCATGGGATGCCTTGGCTCCCTATTCGTCATATGCCCTAATCCTTAGCACTCTATAGTCGAGGTCAGTTGGGAGGACGGCCTTAGAACCGTAGACCATGAAGAAGGGCATGTAGCTAGTGGCTCGAATAGGGGTTGTCCTTCAGGCTCTAGAGTACTAAAGGAAGTTCAGCGACCCAGCGTGCAGCTGAATTTGTTCAATCAGTTGAAGATCCTGAGCTTAAGGCCCTATAGGACCATGCCGTTTGCGTGCTCGACCTGTCCGTTCATTCGGGAATGCGCGACGATGGCCCAATTGACCCAGATGTGGTATTCATCGTATAATCGAAGGAACTTCTTTCTGGTGAATTGCATGCCATTATCCATGATAGAGTTTGGGACTCTAAAGCGATGGATGATGTCGAGGAAGAATAGTATGACCTACTCAGATTTGATCATGGAGATCAGCCGAGCTTCTATCCACTTTGTAAACTTGTCTATGGTGACAAGCAAGTAGGTGTAGCCCTAGGTGCCTTTTTGAGTGGTCCAACTAGATCGAGTCCCCAAACTATGAATGGTTAGGTGATGGGGATCGTCTAGAGTGCTTGGGCTAGTCGGTGAGTCTACCGAGCATAGTACTGGCACCCTTCGTAGGTGCATACAATTTGCTCAGCATCGGCTGCCGTGGTAGGCTAGTAGAAGCCCTATCGGAATGCATTTCTGACCAAGGTTTAGGGCATGGCATGGTGACCGTAGACCCCGCCATGGATATCGCTTAGCAAATGCTTCCCCTATTCGAAGGGGATTTAGCGCTATAGGATCCTGGTGTGGCCTCGCTTGTAGAGTTCACCCTCCACAAGAACAAAGGACTTAGCGCGACATGCAAGCCATTGGGCCTTCATCCTGTCTATTGGCAGTGTTTCATAGAGGAGGTAGTCGAGGTAGAGTGTTCAATAGTCAACCAAAGGGTCGGGCTCTGTCGTAGGATCTTCTTCGAGCTCTAGGACTTCAGAGCCAAATGTAGCCGATGGTTGTTTAGCCCCCTGGACCGAGATTGGATGGACCATCACCACCCTAGTTCTGACTCATAGTGAACTGAGGGCTTGTGTTGGTCGCTAGAGAAGACTCCCATTGGCACTGGCTCTTGGCCGAATGCAGCTTTCGCAAGCGCGTCAGCTGCCTTGTTGAGATGCCTCAAGATGTGATTGAGTTCGAGGCCATCGAACTTGTCCTCCAACCGGCAGACTTCTCGGTAGTATGCAACAATCTTGGTGTTGTGGCAACTTGACTCCTTCATGACTTGGTCGACGACCAGCTAGGAATCCCCTCGAATATTGAGGCCTCGGATGCCCAATTCGATGGCAATGCGTAGGCCATTGATGAGCGCCTCGTACTTGGCTACATTATTGGAGGAGGGGAAATGGAGATAGACCATGTACCTCATGTGTATCCTGAGGGGTGACACGAAGACCAGCCCTATGCTGGCGCCCTTCTTCATCAGTGATCCATCAAAGTATATTGTCTAGTACTCTAGATCGAATGACCACTAGTGGCATTTGGACCTCGGTCCATTCCATGATGAAGTCAGCCAACACCTAGGACTTGATGGCTGCCCAAGAGGCATATGCAATGCCCTGACCCATCAGCTCAAGCACCCATTTTGTAGTTATCCCCTGTGGCATCCTAGTTTTGGATGAACTCACCAAGGGGGAAGGACATCACGACCAGTCACTGGATGTGACTCGAAGTAGTGGCGTAGCTTCCTCCTGGTGATGAGGACTAGCATATAGAAGCTTCTGGATTTGGGGGCAATGAGTCTTCGAGTCGGATAGGACCTCGCTGATGAAGTATACAGGGTGCTATACCTTGAGGGCATGCCCCTCTTCTTCCCGCTCCACTACCAGGGCGGTGTTGACTACTTGTGTGGTGGCCGCGATGTAGAGCAGAAGGGGTTCTCCCTCAGTGGGAGGAACTAGGATCGGGCCTTCGTCAGGAGCTATTTAACCATGTCAAGTGCTTCCTAGGCCTCAGATGTCCATTCTAAGTGCTCAGCCCTCTTCAGAAGTCGATAAAGGGGGAGACCTCGTTCGTCAACGTGTGAGATGAAGCGGCTGAGTGCGGCGAGGCACCCTATAACTCGCTGCACCCCCTTTATATTCTGAATCAGACCAATCCTTATGATAGTTGAGATCTTCTCTAGGTTGGCTTCGATGCCACGCTCAGAGATGATGAAACTAAGCAGCATGCTCCTCGGGACCCCAAAAATGCACTTCTCGGGATTGAGTTTGATGCCGTTCGCTTAGAGTTTTGCAAAGGTCTGTTCAAGATCAGCAACAAGAAGGTCAGCCCATTTGGACTTGACCATGATGTTGTCAACGTAGGCCTAAACGGTTCGCCCAATGAGGTCCCCAAAACACTTGAGCATACAATGCTGGTATATAGCCCCAACATTCTTCAGACCAAATGGCATTGAGACATAGCAGAACAATCCAAAGGGGGTGATGAAAGATGTCATGAGCTGGTTGGACTCTTTCATCATGATTTGATGGTACCCGGAGTATGCATCAAGGAAGCAGAGGGTTTCACACCCCGAGGTAGAGTCAACTATTTGGTCTATGCATGTGGAAAAGGAAATGGATCCTTTGGACACGCTTCGTTGAGACCCGTATAGTCAACACACATCCTCCATTTCCCACTATTCTTTCATACAAGAACAGGATTGGCTAACCACTCTAGGTGGTATACTTCCTTGATGAATCTAGCCACCAAAAGCTTTGTGATCTCCTCACTGATGGTCCTATGTTTTCCCTCATCGAAGTGATGCAGGCGTTGTTTCACCAGCTTGGAGCCTAGGCGGATCTTTAAGGTGTGCTTAGTGACTTCCCTCAGAATGCCTGGCATGTCCAGAGGGTTTCCACGCAAAGATGTCTCTGTTGGCATGGAGGAAGCCGATGAGCGCTGCTTTCCTATTCATAGGAGAGTGTGGTACCAATGTGCACCGTTTTTCCCTTGGTGCTTCTAGGATCTATGATGACTTCCTTAGAGCCTTCCGCTGGCTCAAAGGACTTAGTCGACCTTTTAGGGGTCGGGCACTTCTTCAGTGACTTCTTTTTCTATGCCCGCGAGCTCTCCGAGGCTACGATCGCTGCGGCATGATCGCTGCACACTGATTTCGCATTCATAGGCGCGCTAAAAAGAGGTGCCAACAGTGATGACCCCACCTAGGCCCAGCATCTTCAGCATAAGCTAGGTGTAGTTGGGAACGGCCATGAGCTTCGCGTAGCATGGTCGTCCTAGGATGGCATGGTAAGTTCTGTGGAACCCAACCACTTTGAAAGTGAGGTCTCTGTCCTATAGTTGGACGGGCCCCCGAAGGTGATGGGCAGATCTATCTGCCCGAGCAGCATGGCCTACTTTCTAGGCATAATACCATGAAAGGGCACACTAGTTGGCTAGATGCGTGCTCAGTCAACGCCCATAGCGTCGAGCAGTCTCGACGTACATGATGTTGAGGCCGCTGCCTCTATCCATTAGTACTTTGGTGAGACACTTCATGCTGACAATTGGGTCGACCATGAGTGGGTACCTCCCTAGTTGTGGGACGTTCTCTGGGTGGTCGGTCCGATCAAAGGTTATAGTGGACTCTGACCACCGGAGGAAGGTAGGTGTGGCTAGTTCGGTCGCATAGACCTCGCGAAGCGCGATCTTCTGGCAACACTTGGAGTCAGTAGGCTTCCGATCCTTCAAAGATCATGAGACAGCCATCTAGTGTTGGAAAGCTACCATCTTTCTCCTCGGTGTCATCTATGGTGGGGTCGGGGTCCTTTCCGTGCTCCCCTTTGTTGGAGCCTCTGGACAAGAATCGCTTCATCAGGCTGCAGTCCTTATACAAATGCTTGACCAGGAAGGCATGGTTTGGGCATGGCCCCTCGAGTAGTTTTTTGAAATGGTTCGGAGTGTCCTCCACTGGGCTTTTGACCACCCCGGTGGTCAGCAGCGGCCACGAATGAGCCCTCGTGCCATTGCTTTTTATTCTTTTTTTGGCAGAATGATTGGATGCACCTTCGTTGGTGTCTCCTCGCCTTGCCTTGCCATCGAGGCGATCAAAGATTGCTCCAACCACTTCTTTGCCTAATGCATGGCTGGTGGCGATGTCAAGGAGTTCCTTGGTGGTTCGTGGACCCTTGCATCCTAGCTTGTGAACTAGAGACTCACAGGTGGTCTCGGATAGGAAAGCCCGTACAACATCAGGCATCGGCGACGTTAGGTAGCTTGTTGCACTGTCAGGAGAAACATCGGATATACCCACGGAGGGTCTCACCGGCTTTCTGTCAGTAGTTTTTGAGGTCCCATGGGTTCCTAGGATGCTTGTAGGTGCCCTAGAAGTTCTCCACGAAGATCTCCTTTAGGTCCGTCCAACTTTGGATCCTGTTGGACGGCTAGTGTTCCAACCATGTTCAGTGTCGAATCAGCTAAGAACAGTGGAAGGTTGAGGATAATGAAATCATCATTATCCACACCACCGGCTAGGCAGGCAAGCCAATAATCCTCGAGCAATAGTCCAAGGGTTGTCTCCCCAGAGTACTTTGGGATGTTGGTTGGTGACCAGTACCTTGGCAGGAAGGCAGCATTGAGGATGTGTTGGCCGAAGGCCTGAGGCCCCGGTAGGCCGGGGCTTAGGCTTCGGTCCTCGCTGTTGTCGTAGCGTCCGCCACGACTGAGGGTGATAGCCATGTCTAGCTCCCTCTCTTGGGTCATCGTAGGCATGTCTATGGGCATCGAGGGTGTTGTCTTCGGTCCTCGCTAGTTGTGTGCTGCCTACTTCCTTGTAGGTTCCTAGTGGACCGATCGCGTCCCTATCGGGGCATTCTGAGAGCGTGCGCTGGCTGGCATCAAGCTCGCGTTGCCGAGACAATGAGCTCTCGGCCTGCTGTGTCGCCACACACTTGAGCAACATGTGAATCTCATGGTGGGCCTAACAGTCCTTGGGAGTCATGGCCTCTGGAAGGCCATGGAGCAAGGCCACCGCGGCAGCGATGTTTTGGCTTGCATGGGCGAAGCGAGGGAGGGCTTCATCGTCGGTGATGATCCTCCGGTTCACATCGTGGGCCATGGCGCGGGCCATGGCGTGGGCGTGCCTACCGTCTCCATGGCACTCGATCTTCTGATCGATCTCCATGCATTCCTACTCAAGCTAGAGTCACGCTTCCTCGATCTCTCGGTGTTGGGCTTTTAGCTGCTCCACCGGCATGCATGGCGGGGCCACTGTCTCCCTCTCGGCCTTGTCACCAAGGTCATTTGTTGGAGTAGCCTTGCCCTCATGGATGCTTTCGACGTGCCCCTTGGGAGTACCCGCCATGAAGCATTCACGAGAGGGGTGATGGCTTCCCCTGCTGGAGTTAGACCCAGAGGGTGACCCTG
Organism: Miscanthus floridulus; assembly: GCF_019320115.1. Classification (NCBI taxonomy): domain Eukaryota; kingdom Viridiplantae; phylum Streptophyta; class Magnoliopsida; order Poales; family Poaceae; genus Miscanthus; species Miscanthus floridulus. The sequence goes on from NW_027096280.1 coordinate 96,521, forward strand.
GCTCCTCTGCTAGGAGGTCGTGGATAGATTCCGCGATGTGTTTGATCACCCCCATGAACTCGTTGTTTGCAGGGGATGGGATCATGCGCTGTGCCACAAGGTGGCTAATGGTCACTGCAACATTGTGGAGACCGAACGGAAGCACTATCGAGGCACTCTGTGTGGGGTGTTCTGGAGAGAGGGTGAGGTGGCGCGGGTCCTCCCTAGACGTCTAGGGTCCTAGGGAGATGCTGAGCTAGCGCTTAAGCCTCCCATAGTTGAGGCCGATGAAGGGGAGAGGCTGGATGGTGGTGTGAGCCAATGCCAACTCTCCTCCCATTGTGATGATGAAGTCTAGGTCACCGAAGCGCATGTGTGCACCCAGGACCAAGCTGATTCCATGGCTAGCCATCTGTGGCCTGATGTTAACGTCGGAACACGCAAAGGTCACCTACCTGGCGCGCCAACTGTTGGTGTTTTGAGTAAACACCAATGAGTAAATTTGTATTATTGCGTGTCTGGCCCAGATGGTGTGCTAAAAAGACACAAGGTTTATACTGGTTTGGGTAGAATGTCCCTACATCCAGTTCGTGGCTGCTGCTCATGTTATTTGCATTGAAAAGTTCATAGTAGGGGGTTCAAACAGGCGAGAGAGGGATAGGTCCCAAGTCTCTGATGAAAAGGTTGAAAGGGCGCTGAGAGCTTGGTTGTTGCTCAGCCATGTGTGACAAGATGCATGGTGTGTTGAATCGATCGGTCCCTTTAGTGTGGTGCCTTGCCTTCCCTTTTATAGACCAAGGGGAAGCAGGGATTACAGATAGGAGAAAGAAGAAAAACCAGAGACCAAGAAAGTCCTTCAAAGGTGTCGGGTCTTCCTTTTCCTCTAAGCTAGACCTACTGACACAGCAGACGATGCAAGGGATAGCTCCATGCTGAGCGTTTGTGCGTTGATGATGCCATGCTCTGGCTTGATCAGCAAGTGGTCATGTCCCATCCCGCCTCGGCGGGCGGCGCGACGGACCGAGGTGTCGATCCGCAACCCTACGGGGAGCGGATGGCGTAGTGACTGCACGTTTGTCACTATAGAGGACATGAGTCTCTGTTGACACAAAATGTGACACACTGTGCCTCACATACAGCAAGCCGAAAAGCGTGGCTTCAATCGGGTTCCCGGGTGCTTCGTGATCCGGAAGCGTGCCAGTCAGTTTGGCCTGAAAACTAACAAGGGATAAAATAATTAAATGCCAAAACGGAACATGTCGGGTAAGACCGGACAGTTCCACATATACGGCCCTGAAGCCACTTACAATGACATACAGCTATAGAGAGCTGTCTGCCAACAAGTTTATAAACCATTCAGCTAATCGTAAGATGAATGCACGTAAAGACCTGATTGCCGAATGCATGTGCATGGGAAGACATGTTTGAACAAGTGAAATTAATTATGAGTTAATGCACGACCAAGCTCAGCAATCCAGCCGAGTTGGGTTCCATGAAGAAGGAACATGCAAATAAACACGATTAAACTAATCTAAAACCTGCATCTGCCGCACGACACCTGGTTTCATTAAAGCTTAAACGTAATTAACATACATGAACCCGCGACATGTGACAATCTAGATTAAAATCATTCAGCCATTATGGGCATGTTATCTATTTGCAAAGGTAATATGAAAAGCAATTGTTGTTGAAACACGAATAAAACCATAAGAGAGAGAGAGAGCCGAACAATATCAATCTAGATTGGGCAAAAGTGTGTTACAAATATATAAAATATTTAAAAGCATGCAACACTAGATAACTTAATGAATCTATTTAGATTTGCCATATCTAATAGAGCCGATAACTATCTTGCTTTCACTAAGCATATTGAGCAAACGCCTGTCGCACGGTATCTACTCATAAACAAAGCATAAGCAAAGACTTCTTGGTTGTCAAGCAAAGATCCGCCGCACGACCATTGAAAACAAACAAGACTACTTGCATCACGTCTAAATCCACCGCATGATACTAAACATGATAACAAGGTTGTCGGAACTTACGGAGGTCAACGGATCGATGACTCCTCTCGAAGAACTCGACGACACGACAAAAGGACTCGAAAGTTGGCACAGGGCCGGTTGTATTGATTTGGTTGTGAACCCCTATTACAATGGTTGAGGGTCAATATTTATACCCTAGACAAAACACAAGTCCTAGAAGACTACGATTTACAAAGGAACTTTTAAACAAACTTGGAAACTTACGATTCCTTACTCTAAACTCTCAGAGTCCTTTATTATTACAACTTTCATCTTTTCGATCGGCCTCGCCTGCCACCTTCTGCTTTCCCAAACGGAGTCACCGCCTTCTGGAGTAACCGACCGCACAAGCATTTAGCCGATCGCTTGTTTTGTTTGCCGAACACCCTTCTTCCCGCATGCGGGTCCACCTGTCATCCTCCAGAATCGACCAAAATCCAGTGTTAACACATGCCCCCTCAATTTCGGGATAAAAGTTGTTTTATTCTGAAATTGACCACAAGCTCCTTCTTCCTCCTAGGTCAGCACCGTTCATCACCGCAGCCGCTGCCCAAAAATTCAAGTTTTCAGCGCAACCTCAAACCTATTTCGAATCTTCAATGGCGACCCAGGATGAAATCCCAGAGGTAAACTTTACTTATATTCGGCAATTTTCATTTGATCCTCCCGTTCCTCTTTTGGCTTATTCCTCTTTGATTTCAATCACCTTCTAAAGGAATACAAGAACTAGATTTTGATCCCCTATGCTGCCAACCTCGACTCCTATTTCCTTGGTCCAATGGGAAGTCCTGACCCTTCCGAAATTATCGAGAAGGAAACCCAAAGAATCCCTTTCAAATCTGGGATCACCTCGCCAAACCGATGGCCCAACACATTCAAGAATTGGCCATTTCCCCCAATCGCAGGATGGCGGAATTGGTACAGGAGAATGCTGGAGAAAAGCAGCAGCCACTGGGAAAGTCAAGACATCAGTCATTGTCTAGAATTATCCTTAGCAGAAACACCCAGAAATGATTCCCTTTTGATAGCAGCTTCCCATTTTTGGTCTGACACTATCAATGCCTTCATCTTTGGTCATGGCATGATGACCATCACTCTAGCCGACGTGTTCATGATGACTGGCTTGAACGTGTCACTGCCAGTATACCCCTATAAGTACAAGAGCAAAAGTAATCAAAGAGCCGTCAGCTCTGGATGTGGATGGATCAAACACATCCAGAACTACATGAATGCATCTGGCACTGTCTCTGACAAAGAGTTGAAAGCCTTCATGAATATGTGGCTATGCAGATTCATCTTCTGTGGAAATTCCAATGAACCAACCCTGAATCACATGGTGATGGCTGAAGACTTAGCTGCAGGCACTCAGATCCCACTAGGCAAATATCTTTTAGGGTCTGTTTATCATATGATGCATTAGATTACTCTTCAGATGCGCCAAGGTGGAGAAATCTCTTGTGTGAATGGTCCCTGGTGGCTAATTCAAATGTGGCTCCAGCTATATATGCATCAGATAACCTCTATGAGCCTCTTCAATCTAAGTTTTCCTTCAGTTAACTATGCTGAAGGCAGTACAGCAAAGGTTAAAGCTTGTCAGACTTATGGAGAAGCAGCATCATCTATAAGCATTGACATAGACGTCGGTCATTTCTTCAAGCTGTTTTTCAAAGGATTCGGCAATGTGCTCTGGTTTCCTTATAGAGAAAATGAAAATTTGACTTTGCCCTGCAAGTTCAGCTATGAAATTGGTTGTTCAGGTCAAGAATCCACAGAGATTTTCAACTCCTTTATCAAACCTTGCACTCTGCCAGCCAAATTTCATCATGGGAGGTTAGTGCAATCCACCTATGAATTCTATTATCCAAATATGGTGGCCAGACAATTAGGATGTGGCCAACTGCCTCCAAGATTCCTCTTCTCAACAATCATAAAGTCAAGGGAAATAATAACAGAAAGAATGGAAGCCAAGAAAATCCTTGAATTAGGATGGGAGTTACCAACATACGAACTATCTCCATTTGGGCTAATAGATGTTGCTCATCCCTTCTTTGTCTCTTGGTGGCAAGAATGGCATGCTCATATCTTCAATATATCAGTACATTCTTTATGCAAAAACTTGCAACCTGATTTTGCTTCTGATAGTGAGGTAATTTCATTATACTCATCATTTCTTGCTCTTGAATCCACTTCTTATTTTAACATCTAGTTATGCACAGGATCTCGAGTTTACTCCCCCAGCCAAAGCAATCCAGTACTATTCGGCTTTTTGCCCCCTTGCAATTTTCTTGTTCATCTCTTAGTTTCGATTTTTTTCTTCCTCATTCATCAGGATAAGGGTCATCAGCTCCAGCCAATATCATCTCCTTCCTCTGGCAACAGCAGCTCAACCGGGAACTCCATCATCCGGCTCTTCCAGCTCTTCAAGCTCCTATCATTCCAATCCTTGGGGCCTGACGGAACCAGCAGATGCACACCATCCGTACTCTCATGAGGAGGTGCTCAAGTTTCGCCAGGAGAGGGACAAAGCCCGGGAGGAGCTAGGCGACGTCTCCAAGAAATTCGGCATCGATCAAGCCGAATGGGAGGACCAGCGGAAGCAATTCTGCGACGCCATCACCGGTTTGATATCTTCATTTGGTTCTATCATTCTGGCTTCCCTTGCTTGCCGATTCATTTTTTTTTCTTTTCTGCCCAGCTCTTTCTGTGGAGAATGACCGTCTGAAGGCGGCGGCGAACAAGATTGCCGATAAGGTGAATGCCCAGGGGGAGACATCCGAGGCATGCCTTGATGCTGTGGACGGCCGTATTGATCAGGCCGTCATCCAAGGTGTGCACCTTGGTGCTTCTCTCGGGCTGGCGGCAATGACCTCCCAAACCAACGAGGACTACTCCTTCCAGCCAGTTGGCTTCGTTGGAGGACGCCCGGACGAGATCGACGACATCAATGAGCGTCTGGAGGCCTACGATGATCATGCCGCTGCCCTTGCCGAAATCACAAACCCCCAGTCCGTCCTCAATAAGTTATTTGAGGAGTAGTTTGTATTAGGATTGACTTTTATGAATAATCTCATCTTTTGGAAGAATACTTATTTCTTTGATTTTTTTTTCAGTAAAATTCTGCCTGCGACTGTCAGAAAAATGCTGAAAACAACCCAGTCTTGAATAAACATTCTTGTGCTAGAGGCGATGCAAACTGCATCGGCTATTTTGTGCTAAAGGCGATATGAACAATATCGGCTATTCTCAGTCTTATATCTGATTTTTAGGCTAAAGGTGATTTTCTCTTTATCGGCTTTTCTGATCTACATTAATGAACCAACCTCAACACTGGGGTAGTATTTCTTAAGAAATCTTCCATTGATAGCTCTGGTAAACTCCTCCCCAAATAAAGTCTTCAATATGTATGCATTGCCAGGTACACATTCTACTATTCGAAAAGGACCTTCCCAATTTGGAGACCATTTGCCGAATGCTCTATCCTTTGTTCCAACTGGCAATATAGTTTTCCAAACCAAATCTCCTTCTGCAAATTGCTTCAGCCTAACCCTTTTGTTATAATACTTGGCAACGCGTATTTTATTTTTCTCAATATTTTCCAACACCTTGAGATGAATCAAATGTAAATCTTCCAATTCATCCATCATCAGATCCTTATAATCTTCTTCTACCAATTCTTTCTGTAACACAACTCGCCTTGAACCTGACCGTAATTCCCATGGTAATACAGCATGATGCCCATAAACTAGTTCATAGGGAGACGTTCGAGTGGACCCATGGCAAGCCATTCGGTAAGCCCACAATGCTTCATTAAGAACCAAGTGCCATCTCCTTGGTCTTTCATCAATCTTCTTCTGGATGATTTTAATCATAATTTTATTTGATGCTTCTGCTTGACCATTAGCTTGTGCATAATAAGGAGAAGAATTATACAACTTAATCCCCATATCTTTGGCAAAATCATAGAATTCCGAAGAAGTAAACTGAGTTCCTTGATCAGTTGTTATAGTTTGAGGAATCCTGAATCTATGAATTATATGTTCCTTAACAAAACTGATCATATTTTCTGATATTACTTTCTTCAAAGGGATAGCTTCAACCCACTTGGTGAAATAATCTGTGGCCAAGAGTACAAATTTGTGTCCCTTACTAGAAGAAGGATTGATCTGACCAATTAAATCTATACCCCATCCTCTGAACGGCCAAGGTTTGATTATGGGATTCATAGCAGATGCTGGAACCTTTTGAATATTGCCGAATTTTTGACAATTGTGACACCCTTTGTAATATTCAAAACAATCCTCCAACATAGTCGGCCAAAAATAACCAATTCTCCTAATTATCCACTTCATCCGATAAGCTGACTGGTGTGCACCACACAATCCTTCGTGAACCTCATACATCACCTTCTTGGCCTCTTCTTGACTTAAACATTTTAGTAATACTCCATCGATGGACTTGTAATATAATTGATCATCAAGGAACACAAATTTGAGAGCTTTGTACCTGAGTTTTCGGGAAACTTTTTAAGATAGACCTTTCAGATAATTGGCAATTTTGTGTCTCCAATCACCATCTACTTGATCAGTATTTAAAACACCTTCTTCTATAGCAAAAACTTCCCGACTCTCTCAATATCCAGAAGTAGCTTGAGCTAACTTATTTGCTTCTTCATTGCACTCTCTAGGGATATGATGCAAGGTTACTACCAGAAAATTCTTCAAAAGTTCTCTACACTCCTCATAATATTCTCTTAACACATTGTTCTTGCATTCATACTGACCATTCAATTGATTAATGACCAACTCAGAATCCCCAAAGATTTCAACAGCAGCGGCCTTCACTTCTATAAGAAGCCGAAGCCCTCTAAGCAACGCTTCATACTCTGCCTGATTATTAGTAACATGAAATTCAATAGGAACCGCATACTCAAAAGTTTTTCCTTGTGGGGAAATCAAGAGAATACCAGCACCACCACCTTTGTTACAAGATAATCCATCGAAGAACAAGGCCCAAGGCACAATGCTTATCGCCTCAACAGAAAGATCCTGATGTTGGGTAATAAAATCGGCAATAATTTCACCCTTTACCGCCTTTGCCGATTCGTACCTTAAATTAAATTCTGACAATGCTAAAATCCATTTGCCAATTCTTCCATTCAAAATTGGCATCGATAGCATATGTTTGATTACATCAAAACTAGAAACTACCATGCATTCGGCATTCAACAAATAGTGCCGAGATTTGATACAGGAGTAATACACACACAAGCAAAGTTTTTCTGTAGCCGAATACCTTATTTCCGGGTCTAGCAGCTTTCGGCTAAGATAAGCTATGCCTCTTTCTTTTCCTTCAAATTCTTGCATAAGGGCCGACCCTATCGTTAGGCTATCGGCCGCCACATACAACTTAAAAGGCTTGTCAAGTTGTGGAGGTACCAGCACAGGTGGTGCCTTCATATATTACTTGATCTCATCAAAAGCCTTTTGTTGTATGTCACCCCATACAAATTTTTGATCCTTCTTGAGCTTTAATAAAGGAGAAAAGGGTAAAACTCTCTCTGATAGATTGGATATGAATCTTCTTACAAAGTTGATTTTGCCTAACAATGATTGTAATTCTGTGAGATTAGTTGGCGGCACAACTTTGTCTATTGCTTCCATGCTCTTTTTTCCAACTTCAATTCCTCCTTTATGAACTAAAAATCCCAAAAACTCACCAGCCAAAACTCCAAAGGAACATTTGTTTGGATTCATCTTCAATCCATGCTTTCTTGTGCACTCCAGAGTCTTTCTTAAATCGGCTAAATGTCTTTCATGATTTCTAGACTTGACTACTACATCATCGATGTAGATTTCTACAATCTTGCCGATCAGCTCGTGAAAAATATAGTTCATAGCTCTTTGATAAGTTGCACCGGCATTCTTTAACCCAAACGTCATGACTATCCATTCAAACAAACCAATATGACTAGGACATCTGAAAGCTGTTTTTGAAATATCTTCCATTGCCATAAAAATTTGATTATAGCCAGCATTACCATCCATAAAACTAATGACTTCATAACCTGCTGCTGCATCTACTAGTAAATCGGCAACTGGCATTGGGTAACCATCCATGGGAGTTGCCTTATTAAGATTTCTGAAATCTATGCAAACTCTCATTTTTCCATTTTTCTTGTATACCGGTACTATATTTGAAATCCACTCTGCATACTTGCATGGCCGAATGAAGTTTGCTTCTATTAATCTTTCAACCTCCTTCTTCACATCGGCCAATACCTCCTCTTTGTATATCTTCCGTGGAGGTTGTTTGTAAGGACGAAATCCAGGTTTGATGGGTAATCGATGCTCAACAATGGAACGATCCAATCCAGGCATTTTCGTGTAATCCCAAGCAAAACAATCTTTAAACTCTTTCAACAGATTTATCAACTTTGATTTATATTCTGGGTCTAACTTCGCACTAATATACATTGGCCTTGGCTTAGAACCATCACCAACATCAATTTCTTCCAACTTATCAGCCGACATAAAACCACGTCCTAACTTTCCTTTGTTGCCATCGACAGGATTTCCCATTAAAAATTACTATGAGAGCCGACTGCTTGGATCGGCTGTTGGCCCTCGCTGAAAACATTTACAGGACCTTCTTTCCACACTTTTCCGGAGAAACAATCAACGCCTTCATATTCCCAATAGGTAGACTCTGTGGCAGCAACACTTACCGAATCATCAGCATGTACAATTTCAACATCATCTCCAATCCATTGAATGAGAATTTGATGCATGGTTGAAGGAATGCAGTAATTAGCATGGATCCAATCTCTGCCCAAGAGTAGACTATATGCCCCCTTGCCATCAATGACAAAAAAGGTAGTAATCAAAGTTTTCGACCCAATAGTCAGCTCGACATGGATAGCACCTCAGGTATCGGAAGGATTGCCAGCAAAGTCCCTAAGCACCATGTCAGTTTTCAACAATTCTTCATTAGCCATCCCAAGCTTTCTGAAGGTAGTATAAGGCATGATATTGATAGCAGCCCCTCCATCAACAAACATCTTGGTTAAAGGCTTGCCATTGACATATCCTTTTAAATAGAGTGGTCTCAAGTGACGATTCTTGATTGGTTTGTCAAAAACAGCCTGCTGCGTTAATACAAGCTGATCCATCAAATCCTGACATTCACTTTCATCAAAATCAGAGTACACCTCTTCTTGGACATCTTGGCTTTCGGGAGCTATAAACTCTGATGGGAGGAAGAAAGCCATGCAAGCATCAGCCGAAGGACCACATCCATCAGGCTTCTTCTTAGGACGCCATATTTGCTTTGTCTCAGTAACTTCCTGTTCCAACTCCCTATTCCTCAACCGTTGAACTCTTCTTTTCTGACTTTTCTTCAGGCCTGGAGGACACCACTGTTCTTTTTGCCATACGTATCTATAGGAATCAGCTTCTTCATCATGCACCCTATCATGTATCCAACCTTGACTTGCAAATCTTTTCCTTTGCTGATTCTCAAAATCATCTATTTTTAGGCGCCGATCATCTTCAGGAACCTTCGTTCCAAGTCTTTCATAGACGGGACGGCGGTTGACTCGAGATTGCCTATATTCGGAGTACTGAGCACTACACTCCGGACAATTATTTCTTGTAGGCAACCTCAAGCCTTCATTCCAACAATGCCTAAAGAACGAACAACCCCAATGAGACTGCTCCTGTTCTGTCATGTATTCTTGTTGCTCCCTTCGGTATACCTCTTCTTCATACCTCCGGCATTCTTCCATAAACCATTGCTTCTTATAGTATTCCTTCTCTTGCTCTCTCTGCCACTTGTTTAGCAAAATACGTGATGTAACTCTGGGTTTGGAAGTTTGACCTTTCTCGGTTCAGCTATTTTGAAACCGAACTCGTTGATGCAGCTCTCTACTGGTGATTTGCCGATCCGGGTCAACAGCACCACTTTCCTTTGCTCTATCAGAAGTCAACACCTTCACCTTGCCTTTACCTTTGAGATCATTAGCAGAGACCATATTCACAGAGAAAGAAATCATATTTTGTGGAAAAGGCTGATCATCAATTTTCATCTTGCCATCAAACTTCAAATGTCCCTCTTGGATAGCTTTCTGGATTCGTATTCTGAACACTCGGCAATCATTGATAGAGTGAGAATTAGTGTTATGGAAGCCACAATACTTTTTGTCTTTCACTCCTTCAGGACGTAGCATGGGATGTCCTTCTGGTAGCTTGATGCGTCCTTCCTTCATCAATAATGCAAAAAGCCTGTCTGCTTTAGTAACATCAAAATCATAGGTTCCCTTTTGTTGTTTCAACCAACGTTGACTAACTTGAGTAGGCTCCTTTGCCCAATTCAACTCAGCTGCAGCTATCTCATCTTCATCAATATACTCAGTCGCTTCATCCAGAAAACCTTGATACACCTCATTAGTGGCATTGTTCTTCTGAAAGCGGTTATCTCTCCTGAATCCTTGGGCCTGATTACTCATAGCTGCTAAACGCTGTGCAAGTTGGCCAAGATCATCAAACTCCATGCCGAACAATTTCTCCCTGATATTCGGCAGCATTCCTGCTATAGCTATTCTAGGTAGTTGATCATCTGGTAAATTCAGAGAATAACACATATTCTTGGTCTCCCTAAACCTGCGAAGATATTCCAATGGTGTCTCATTTGTTCTCATCCTCAGATTCATGAGGTCGACCAACTTCTTCTCATTAGTACCCGTGTAGAAATATGAATGAAACTTCTGCTCTAGCTCTGCCCATGTACCAATGAAATGAGCTGGTAAAGACGTGAACCACGTGAAAGCTGGTCCTGTAAGAGACAAAGGAAAATATCGAATCCTCCAAGCTTCATCTGAAGCAGCTTCTCCAAGCTGCATTAAGTACCGACTGACGTACTTTATGGTACTAGTATCATCTTGACCAGAAAACTTGGTCAAATCCGTTGGAGGCTTCACCCTTGGAGGTAACGCAACTCTGTTGTACTACTCTGGATAAGGAGACTTGTATGAATAGGATTGATTTTTTGGCTTCAAGCCAAACTGATTCTGCATCATATCAGCCATCCTGTGCATCAAAACATCAATATCTGAATCCTGATTTCCTTGTACTTGCACTCCAGAAGGCAATCCTGAAACACTCCTATACCCTAGATTTGGTACAGCATTGATAGCATTGTAATTAGTAAATTCTTGATACCCATCTCCATACATATTCTTCTGCAACCTGTTTGATGCTGGAGAAACTCTATAAGCTGAAGGTGGCACTTCTCATGTGGTACCAAATGTCACCTGGCCATAGGTGGGATGTGATTGCTTTTCAGTGTGGGTCAATCCACCTATATTTGAAGTCGATGCTATTTCTTTTCCAATAGGCTTCTCTTGATGCTTTGGAACATTGAAAAGTGTCGGTCCGCTGAGTGGGCCAACATTTTCTTCAAAGTATTTATCAACCATTGGACCAAAAGTACTGATCATGATTGCCCGAAAGGTATTCAGAAAAGCTGTGTGATGGTTTGTCATGGTTTCTCCCATGGCTTTATAGACCAGGGCTGCCATCTTCTGAGCATCCTCCTCTTCAGTGTAATCAGTCTGATGTGGAAGAAGAACCCTTGGCATTGACTGCTTTTGAAACACTTTATTGCTCTTGTTTTTGGAAAAAGACATCAAACACTTCCGTTGGTATTGCTCACATGCTTGTAGCACTAAATCCCTGTAATTATCTGGCAATTCTGTCATGCTTACATCCAGAACATGATCATTGTTGATCTCAGACGTCATCTTGAACTAACAGATGGTCCCACCGGGCGTGCCAAAAAGTGTGTTGACACAAAATGTGACACACTGTGCCTCACACACAGCAAGCCGAAAAGCGTGGCTTCAATCGGGTTTCCGGGTGCTTCGTGATCCGGAAGCGTGCCAGTCAGTTTGACCTGAAAACTAACAAGGGATAAAATAATTAAATGCCAAAACGGAACATGTCGGGTAAGACCGGACAGTTCCACATATACGGCCCTGAAGCCACTTACAACGACATACAGCTATAGAGAGCTGTCTGTCAACAAGTTTATAAACCATTCAGCTAATCGTAAGATGAATGCACGTAAAGACCTGATTGCCGAATGCATGTGCATGGGAAGACATGTTTGAACAAGTGAAATTAATTATGAGTTAATGCACGACTAAGCTCAGCAATCCAGCCGAGTTGGGTTCCATGAAGAAGGAACATGCAAATAAACACGATTAAACTAATCTAAAACCTGCATCTGCCGCACGACACCTAGTTTCATTAAAGCTTAAATGTAATTAACATACATGAACCCGCGACATGTGACAATCTAGATTAAAATCATTCAGCCATTATGGGCATGTTATCTATTTGCAAAGGTAATATGAAAAGCAATTGTTGTTGAAACACGAATAAAACCATAAGAGAGAGAGAGCCGAACAATATCAATCTAGATTGGGCAGAAGTGTGTTACAAATATATAAAATATTTAAAAGCATGCAACACTAAATAACTTAATGAATCTATTTAGATTTGCCATATCTAATAGAGCCGATAACTATCTTGCTTTCACTAAGCATATTGAGCAAACGCCTGCCGCACGGTATCTACTCATAAACAAAGCATAAGCAAAGACTTCTTGGTTGTCAAGCAAAGATCCGCCGCACGACCATTGAAAACAAACAAGACTACTTGCATCACATCTAAATCCACCGCATGATACTAAACATGATAACAAGGTTGTCGGAACTTACGGAGGTCGACGGATCGATGACTCCTCTCGAAGAACTCGACGACACGACAAAAGGACTCGAAAGTTGGCACGGGGCCGGTTGTATTGATTTGGTTGTGAACCCCTATTACAATGGTCGAGGGTCAATATTTATACCCTAGATAAAACACGAGTCCTAGAAGACTACGATTTACAAAGGAACTTTTAAACAAACTTGAAAACTTACGATTCCTTACTCTAAACTCTCATAGTCCTTTATTATTACAACTTTCATCTTTTCGATCGGCCTCGCCTGCCACCTTCTGCTTTCCCGAATGGAGTCACCGCCTTCTGGAGTAACCGACCGCACAAGCATTTAGCCGACCGCTTGTTTTGTTTGCCGAACACCCTTCTTCCCGCATGCGGGTCCACCTGTCATCCTCCAGAATCGACCAAAATCCAGTGTTAACAGTCTCCTCTTGGACCATAGTGGTTGTCGTATGGTTCCGTCAGGATCCACGCCCGAGGGCCAATGACGGCGCCTACAACACTGTTCGGGCTTTGACATGCCCGAAAGGGCCTTAAAGCGTCCGTCTTGTCATATCCTATCGGTACTTTCATGTAGACATGCAGGGTATGGTGCAAGGTATGGTCCTCGGTATTACAGTTGACTTGAGTGTCCTGCCTTATCTACGCACGTAGTTATGAAGGAGCAGCGTGCAGAAGTCGGGCGGGGCGGAGCCAGCCCCTGAACGTTGGGCGAGGCGGAGTCTGCCCCCGGATGTTGGGCGAGGCGGAGTCTGCCCCCGGACGTCGGGCGAGGCGGAGCCAGTGCCCGGACGTCAGGCGAGGCGGAGCCAGCCCCTAGACATCGGGCGAGGCAGGAGTCTGCCCCCGGACATCGGGCGAGGTGGAGCCAGCCCCCGGACATCGGGCGAGGCGGAGTCTGCCCCTAGACGTCGAACGAGGCGGAGCCAGCCTTTGGGGGTCGGACGGGATGGAGTTAACCCTCGGTCATTGGACAAGAGGTGTAGTCGCGTTCTTGCCTGTTCGGAAGCATCAACGTTTAATGGTTATTAGCTCCTCCTCTTTGTGTACCCCAGTATTCGGTCCCCGACAATACCCAAGTCAAAGATTTTTAGATTTGAAAATTATTGGACTGAGCACCCTAGCTTCTTTGACACTGTCTCCACTCACTGGAATAACTCTCCAGTGTATGCAAATGCAACCAAAAACCTAACTTCAAAATTGAAACATGTCAGAACAGGTTTGAGAAAGTGGAGTAAAAACTTCTCCAAACTCAACAAACTTATATACAATAGCAACTGGGTTTTGCTCCTTTTAGATGGTTTGGAGGATCAAAGACCCCTTTCATGGCTTGAAACTGCCTTTAGAGGCTTGGTGAAGTCACACCTAGCTTCTCTCCTGGAATCCAAAAGAGCCTATTGGAAGCAAAGAAATACTGTGAGATGGGTTACTCTAGGTGATGAGAACTCAAGCTTCTTTCACACCATGGCTACTATCTCCTATAAGAAGAACTTCATTGTTAGTATCAGAGATTCAGATGGAGCTTACATCAGTGAACATGACCAAAAAGCTAATCTGCTTTGGAATGCCTACAAACAAAGACTGGGATGTAGTGAGCACACCAACATGGCCTACAATCTTAGCTCCATTCTGAAAGAACATGACCTGACTCATCTTGATTCAGATTTTAGTCAGCAAGAAATTGAGTCTGTTATCAGAAACTTACCCAATAGCCATCCCCCTGGACCTGATGGCTTCAATGGGTTTTTTATCAAGAAATGTTGGGACATTGTTAAAAAGGACTTCATCATATTATTCAAAGACTTCTGCACATCAAACATTGACCTGAGAAGCATCAGCACCTCTTTAATTGCTCTGCTCCCCAAGAAGGAGAATCCTGAAACAATGGATGATTTCAGACCCATTTCCCTTCTAAATTACACTCCTAAGTGCATAACTAAACTTCTTTCGTCTAGACTGCAGTCTATCATCCTACAGCTAGTACACAAAAATCAGTACTACCTCCATACTAAAAAATGAAGTCGTTTTGGACAGCGACACGGTCTCCAAAGCATAACTTTGACTACTTATTTTTATAAAGATATTTATCAAAAAGTGATATATGTAAATTTTTGTGAAAGTATTTTTCAAGACAAATCTATATATATGGTTTTCACATTTCCAAACTCAACAACTTAAAAGTTATTCATGATTTATATTCCCAATGTTTGACTCATGCCTTATCCAAAACGACTTCATTTTTTAGTATGGAGGGAGTATGGGTTTATCAGAGGAAGAACAATCTAGGATTGCCTAGCCTGGGCATTAAAATTCCTACACCTCTGCCACAAATCTAAGAAAGAAGTTGTCTTCCTTAAGATTGACTTTGAGAAAGCCTTTGACAAGTTAGAACATCAGGTCATCCTCCAAGTTTTCAGAAGCAAAGGGTTTTTAGAAAAATGGATTGGGTGGATCCACAACATCCTAAGCACCGGCAACTCCTTAGTATTGCTCAATGGTATACCAGGGAAAGCTTTCAACTGCCTAAGGGGTGTTAGGCAAGGAGACCCTTTATCTCCTCTACTCTTTGTCTTAGCAGCAGACCTTCTTCAATCTGTGGTAAATAGAGCATGGCAAACAGGTGTTTTGAAACATCCTCTAAGTGAAACCTTTGGAGGAGAATTCCCAATCATGCAGTATGCAGATGATACCCTACTCATTCTACCTGGGGTTGCAAGAACATTATTCAATTTGAAAGGGCTCCTAAGATCATTTTCTGATTCAACAGGGCTACATGTTAACTTTGGAAAATCTTTTCTAGTGCCAATTAATATGACTGAAAGTAGAGTTACTCATCTGGCTAGAACCTTTGGATGCCAAGTTGGAAGCATGCCATTCACTTACCTGGGACTGCCCCTTGGAACAACAAAACCCACCTTACTGGAGTATTCACCCCTTCTGAACAGAATTGAAAAGAGACTTTCAGGTGTAAACAAATTTCTATCCTACAATGGAAGACTAATAACGACGAATTCAGTTCTGTCTGCTCTACCCACATTCTATATGTGCAGTCTCAAGATCCCCCCCCCAAGTGATCAAACAAATAGATGTGTACAGGAAACACTACCTCTGGAGCAAAGGTGACATAAATAGAAAAGGCACATGTTTAGTTGCTTGGGAAACAGCATGCAAACCGAAAGATCAAGGTGGACTAAGGAATAATTGACATCAAAAGTCAAAACAATGCCCTTTTATTAAAGTTTCTGGACAAGTTCTATAACAAATGTGACATACCATGGGTTGAGTTAACTTGGTCCAAACTTTATGCCAGCAATCAAACACCACCTCAAGCTAGGAGTCCTGTGGGGTCATTTTGGTGGAAAGATATTATCAGCCTCTTCACTAAATTTCAGTCTGTGGCCACCTGTAGACCAAACAAAGGTGACACAGTGCTCTTCTGGTCTCACGAATGGATAGGTCAGGATCAACCATTCAAAGATCTATACCCACAGTTATACTCCTTCACCAAAAAACCCAAATGCTCAATTCAATTTTTTGCTGAGCAAGATGAGAGTAGGCTCTTCAGATTACCAATCTCACAGCAAGCTGCAATCCAGCTATAAGAAATAGAGCTTTGCATTCAACAATCAAACTTTGAAGAAAATGATAATGATATCTGGATCTACAAATGGGGTTCACTGAAATACAGCAGTAGCAAAGCTTATAAGATTTTACAAGGGCACATTGAAGCTTCTCCTCTCTTCCCATGGCTCTGGGCTTCTAGTAACTTGGGAAAGCATAAATTCTTCTTTTGGCTACTTATAAGGGACAGGCTGAGCACTAGGAATTTGTTGAGGAGAAAAAACATGCTTGAGGAGAAAAAACATGCACCTTGATGATTATAGCTATGTCCTTTGCAACACTGGACATGAAGAAACATGCTTTCACCTATTTTTTGAATGCCCCTTCAGTCAGTCCTGCTGGAACACAATTCCCATCAACTGGAATCTGAATTCACAACCCCTCGACATGGTGATAGAAGCTAGGGAGGCTTTTGGGAGTATCATTTTCAGGGAAATCTTTATCACTGCCTGCTGGATCGTTTGGCTGACTAGGAATAGTGTTATTTTTTACAATGGGCAAATTAACCTCATTACCTGGAATACAAGGTTCAAAGAAGAACTTGGCTATGTGTGTGCAAAAGCCAAGGCGTCAGGACAAAGTCTACTCAATTCGTGGAGAGATAGCTATACATGATGTATTTTCTTCTTTTCTTTTGGGCCTAGATGCCTTGTAACATCAACTTTTGTACATACATTCTTTTATTCAATTGAAAAGCAAAAAAATATAGGTTGGGGACTCCCCTGCCGATTCGGTCAAAAAAAATTACAGACGGGCACACTGGAAGTTTCAATAAGGAAACACATCGCCACTGCCGCTAGGGCCATGCGTTCGTCGCCGCTGGATATGGACGATTGCATGTGCTACTAACCAGTGCAGGAGCCTAGCATGTGAACTCGTATACTGTTCCTGGCATGTGAAAGGAGGGCCATGCGTTCTCATATACAAACACAAGGCTCCAAGAAGTTACCCTGAACTCACTCGGAAGCCATGGAAACCCAAGGCTGATGAGAGTAGGCTTAGATTAAACAAAAAAGTCTATAGCTAATATAATTAGTAACAAATAGTAAATTCTAAAAATAATTAAAAATAGCAATTTAATTTCATACGAGTTGCAACTGGTTAGTAGCACATGCAATCGTCTATATCCAGCTGCCAATCCACTAACTGTCATTGCTACCCCCCAACACCCCCAAGGCCTAATTTGGAAACTCCAATCTCTCTGAGATCCTAGACTTTTCCTTGGGTGGGTAATCCATGAGGATATTATTTTAATTATCATTGTAGTTCTTAATGGGGGGTCTTCCATTCCTGGGTTTTGCTCCTCTTGCTTGCAAAAGAGCCCTAATTCTGTAACCAACCACCGGTCCTACCACTGGGTGAAATTTTTGTATTTTGGTCTCTTTTGAAAACAATTTTTAGAAAAATACCTACACCAAAATATTTTCTAAAAATAGACCATTTTTAGGCGTCTTAGCACATGACGCCGAGATATGAGGCTCGGCGTCGAGTGACACGACGCCGAGGTATTGCCATGTCACGGACGACCGGGGTCGTCGACGACACGGTGGCGCGTGGGTCCCAGACGTCGGCGTCATGGTAGCCAACGCCAAGGGCCCAACCTCGGCGCAGCTGGACGGCGCACCGAGCTATTGGCACCATCCGGAGCGCGGCCTAGGCGGCCCAACAACACACGGTGGCCCAGTAGCTCGGCGTTGGGTCACTTAACGTCGAGCCTCCAGCCTCGGCGCGGCCCGACTCAACGCCGAGGTCTGGTCCCTTGAGGCCGCGCCGAGGCCCCCTTCTTCTTCCTCCCTCCATTCTGAAACCGCCAGCCTCCTCTCTTTCTCTTCTCCCCCGCGCCGCCACCAAATCCTAGGCTCCAAAATCGACCCTAGGTGCCACGATCTTGGCTCCCGAAGCTTCCTCGAGGTAATGGTCCCTCCCCTCCTCCATTCTATCCGCGTAGATGTGCTTACATTGTCCCTAATCATGTGGAATCATGGGTGTATGGTGTTTTGGTATATTTGTGTTTGCATTTGTAAAATATATGGCTTAGGATAATTGAGTGCATTGTTGTTTAACTGTTTTATGTGCTGAACATGTTAGGTTAGTTTGGTTTCTAGTTATTTTGGTCATTAGGGTTCTTTGTTTATTGTAGGTGTCATTAGGGTTAGTTATTTGTTGGTCATTAGGGTTAGTTTGTATTTTATTTATTTGTTGGTCATTACATTTCAATTTTGTATGACTAGAAATGATTATGTTGTTGGGGTTAAAAAAGATGAAATAATATATTTTAGTTTCTACTTATTGGATTGAAACTCGCATGATATATTGATATGTGACACTACTTGTTGTGTGATGGCTGTAGATGGATAAATTAGCGAGGTTGCATCATGGAGGCCGTATTGTTAGGACAAGAGATGATAGTTTGGAATTTTTGGACATATGTGAGAAGTTGTTGATTTTTTCTGAAATACCATCTTTGACCCAGTTAGTGGAGCGAGTGAAGGTTAAGTTAGGCTGGAATAAAGGAGACGTGCATGTTCAGTTTGAAGGTGTCATAGATGTTGGGTCATTGAAGGGTCCTCGGATCAAGCGGTTGCTCAAAATTACAAGCGAGACTGAATGGAATGATTACAAGACAGTTGTATTGGCCTTAGAAGTGTGATCTTTGGATTTAGTAGTAAGTAAGGAGTCCGGCTTAGGAAATGATAACTTCGAAGTATGGCCATCTTCCCCTGCTCACATAGGTTATGGTCCTTTGTCTGAAGAAGAAATACTTGTCACACAACTAGGCTACAGTGGAGATGAGGAAGAGAATCCGGTTGCCTGATGGTGAGGGCAATCATGATAGTGATGAAGAGGATGATGATTATGTAATTGGTGATGCAGAAGAAGGTTTGGACGATGCTAGCGGAGACTTTTGTATTGAGGATGAGCTTAGCGACGAAGATGATCTTAGTGGTGAAGAAGACTTTGGTGATGCTAGGGCTACGAACCGTTTTGACATGGAGATAGCTAGAGATGATGAATCCTTCATAGAGGAGATAGCCGAAGACTCTGATGACGATCGCCCTATTGGTCATCTCAATTTTAGGAAAATAGAGATATTGTCTAGGGTCTTGCCTTGGAGAGATCCACTAGTTGGTGATTTCGAGGACCTTAGCCATGGTCATAGGGCAATAGCTGATGGTGGGCCAAGTGATACAACTGTGCCTGATGTTAGCGGTTGCCTCATCATACAGAAGGGCATATTGTTTGCTACCATGGATGAATTGAAATCATGGTTGCAAGAGTACTCCATTGTACACAACCGACCTTTTAGGGTCATCAATTCATTCAAGGAGAAGAGGTACATTGTTGTTTGTGAAGAACAACAGTGTGGTTGGAGAGTATGTGCTAGGAAGACGAAGGCAGGCAAATGGAAGATTACCTCAGTGAAGCAACCACATGTTTGTGCCACTGCCGAGGCAGAAGAGAACCATCTGCAGCTCAATTCTAGGTTCATTGCAAGATAGTTATGCCCCATGGTGAAGCATATGCCAACCATTACGGTGTCTGCGTTGGTTGAGATCATCTTCCAACGGTACAATTACTATGTCAAGTATGGGAAAACATGGAG
The DNA here is from genome assembly GCF_019320115.1 of Miscanthus floridulus. NCBI lineage: Eukaryota > Viridiplantae > Streptophyta > Magnoliopsida > Poales > Poaceae > Miscanthus > Miscanthus floridulus. The sequence goes on from NW_027096280.1 coordinate 116,528, forward strand.
GGCAAAGCAACGTGCACTGGAAATAATATTTGGAAATTGGGAAGAAGCTTATGAGCGCCTCGCTATAATGTTGAATGCAATGAGGGCTGTAAATCCTGGGATGCACTTCGAGTATTTACCTAAGGAGGGTGAAACAAGGAATGGTAGCCAGGTATTTGGAAGGGTGTTTTGGGCGTTCGGGCAGAGCATCGAAGCATTCAAGCATTGCAGGCCCGTCATCTCAATTGACGGGACCTTTCTTATAGGGAAATTTGAAGGCACAATGCTTATTTGTATTAGGACAGATGTAGAAGACCAGCTTGTGCCATTAGCCTTTGCGATTGTTCGGAAGGAGGACATGGATAGTTGGTGTTGGTTTCTCAGGCTAGTAAGACAAGTGGTAATTGGTCTGGGACATGATGTTTGTGTGATATCTGATAGGCATGCTGGCATTCTGAATGCCGTAGAACAAGAGATTCCTAGTTACGGCTAAATACATCACCGGTGGTGTACCAGACATCTTGCTTAGAATCTTATAAGGCATAATCACACAAAGGACAACTTCAAATTATTTGAGGAGGTTTGCAGGCAGCAAGAGGTTCAATTATTCAAAGACAAGTTAGATGCCCTGAAGTTAGCCACAAATGTTGATGGCAGGCAATTCTTGAGCGAGTTGATGGTGTCGAAGGATAAGTGGTCACTTGCATATGACACCATTGGTTGGAGATGGGGCTTCATGACTAGTAACATGGCAGAGATGTTCAACAGCCTTCTAAGAGGTTGTCGTGGTCTGCCTATGACTGCTATTGCCTCATTCACCTTCTACAAGTTGAATTCTTGGTTCATTTTGAGGAAGAAGCATGCGAGGTCTCTATGGACAGTAGGCAAAGCTTGGCCACTTTTAGCATCTCAGGAACTAGCTTTCTCAAAGAAAAAGTCTAAACGATAGAAGGGTTCATGTTTCGATCCGATCAACCATGGATATGAGATTCTAGAGGGTGGTGGAACTAACATTGGTGGTGAAGACTGGGGTGCTCGAAAACATAAAGTAGTAATCAATGAGAACAAGTGTATGTGTGGAAAACCGATCATATACCATAGGCCTTACTCCCACATGATTATAGCCTATCGCCTTAGACGTGTTGACGCTGAGGTTCCTCCCCGTATGGCCGCAGAGTTCTCTTTGAGGAACCTAATGAGCACCTGGAATCCTCAGTTCGAGCCATTTCTTGACGAGAGTCAATGGCCTACTTATGATGGCCCCAAGTATGTGGCTGATCTTGGTTTACTCTGGAAGAGTAGAGGACCTAGGCGGCGGAAGCGGTTTAGGATGGACATGGACCGAGCCACGAAAGGTAGATCAACCACGAGTAAGGTTGGGAGACATTTTGTAGAGGACACCCAAAAGAGCCGTTGCTCTAGTTGCCATAAGTTGGGCCACAATAAGAGAAAATGTCCTGAACTACTTAGACAGCAGGTATCCACCAAGCTAGCTACTTAAATTGCTTTGTGTAATAGTACATTGGTTTACTTTTGTTTTTTTATTTTTATGTTACTTCGTACCACATACACATGCTTTAACTTATACTAATGCTTTGGCATTGCTTATGATGCAGGATGGATCAGTTCCCCATTCTTGATCCAAGGTTCGATGAGCACCACCAGGCTCGGAGGATCGAGAACGGAGAGGTATATTCAACAATTCGTATGAAACAGTGCATTGTTCATCTTTTGGTCTATAGTCCATGCTCTTTATAAAGTGACATGAACTAATACTTTTTCATGCTTCTCTTTTTTTTGCAGGTTTTGAATGTGCTGAGGCCAATGACACATGAGGCCTCTACGACCATGGTCTACGACGAGAGGTACACGCCCCTCCTAAAGCTGGCGAACCTTGCTACCGTTGCTCGTGTTTGTCGTCGAGGCACGCCACCTTTCAACCCAGCGGCGTTGATGGCGTTGATAGATTGGTGGCATCTAGAGACACACAACTTTCACCTACCATGCGGGGAGATGACGGTCACTCTCGAGGACGTTGCCATGATCCTAGAGTAAAAATCCAAGGATTCCTAGTGACAGGAGACACGGAGTCTGAAGGATGGTAGCAGCGGGTTGAGCACTTCTTGGGACGGCCCCTAGCGGCAGTTGAGGCTGGCAAGAAATGATGCAGCAGTGGGGTGTCCATACTACTGTCGGGCCTACGTCCTGCACATGTTTGGTACGGTTCTCTTCCCTGATGGCACTAGAGACATGGTGTCCTGGATGTACATCCCATGCCTTGGGAACTGGGAGGATGCCGGCAATAGGAGTTGGGGCTCGGCTATACTTGCCTTCCTGTACCGTCAGCTTTGCGAGGCATGCCGCCGTCCTAGAGGCACGCACACTACAATGTCAGGGTGCATCACACTGTTGCAGGTAATAAAGCAAAGTTGTATAAGATTCCACTACAATTCAATGCTTTTTCTTAACAAAAGTGATTAACATTCAAGTTTCCACTCTTTTTTGCAGATTTGGATGTGGGAGAAGCTTCTAGTTGGGAGACCGCATCAGCTTGATCCCCCACAACCTTGGTTTCCTCAAGGAGACATAGTTGTCGCCCCTACCATGGCACACCTCTATGAGCGAGCCCATGGAACTTACCACATGTCACGCCACGCATACATCAGCTTCACCAATGAGCTAGACACCCTTTTGCCACAGCATGTAAGTTTCCCACCCTTTTGGCCTAATCAAGGATATGTGCACAAATTGAGCGTCGACTAGTTGATGATGACGTTGTGTACAGGTTCAATGGCGCCCATATTGGCGGAGGCAAGTCACGGATCTCAACTTGAGCTCCTTGTGCATGGCAGACACGGAAGTCTAGACAATGAGGACCCCCCTTATTTGTTTCTATGCAGTGGAGTACCATCTCCCTCACCGTGTAGCATGGCAGTTTGGTAGGCTGTAGCCTTCTCCGCCCGATGATTTCTCCACCGGTTGGCAGCTCCACAAGTACGTAACATGTAATATTTTGTTCGTTTCACATGAATGAATCATTGAGTAGGCCTTCATATTCCCACTATGGTGTAAAATTTGTAGGTTCAGCAGACAAAAAAATAAGAAGATCACCAACTGGTAGCTGGAGCACCAGCGCTACATTGATGAGTGGATGTTGATGGTGCAGAACAACATGGGCATCCACGCCATCCATTGTGACAAGGCATTCGATGATTACCTTGTTTGGTTTGGTCAACGAACAAGGCTTCAATTGAGGCCCGCTTGGATGGAGCAAGACATTGTTGACATTGCGAGCGAGGATGAGGGCAACAACCCATATGACCAAGCTACCCGAGAAGGTAGGCAAGTTGAGATCGCCCCTGTGTTAGCCAGAGCTGTAATTGATACAACTATTTCCATCTATGAGGTCTTTACTGTCATGGAGACTTAAATTCTTGTTTTTGTTGCATAGAGCATGGAGATAATGAGGACAGTGGCCGAGCAAGGAAGGGCATTGATGATTCCTGTGGGCGATCCTGATGAGGCCTCCATGTTACGACAGCACATTCAGGTAGTCTCCTCTTATTCAGTTGATGTTACATCTTTATATAGTTTTGTGACCAACCCCACTTACTAATAATGCTTTCAAAATGCAGCATGCCATGCATCGCCTCTGAAAGGTAGCTGCACTCCTTGGATGTAGACGTTCCTCGGATGTGGCAGTCCCACAATAGCTTGGTGCTGGACCTTCTACTACACATGTTGGAGGGACTTCATCTTCACATGGTGCACATGGTGGTAGGACTTCTTCTTCACATGGTGCAGCAACTAGTGCAGAGGGTGGTCAAGGACATGGTCATTATGATGATGAAGATGATGAAGGACAGGGAGAGTACTATCATCATGAGTATGATGAGATTGGCATGTCCTAGCTTGGAGATGCACCCCAAGGAACTCAAGGCCCCTCCAGTTCTAGACGTCCACAGAGGATGCTCAGACCAGTGGACAGGTACACTCCAGGTACCTATCTGTTTGGGAGGGAAAAGCGTTACGCTCGCCGTCCACATTAAGGTATAAGGAGCGATAAAAGATCCAAAGACTTCATATGCTATATTTTGTGCATGGACTATGTATGCATTGGACCTTATGTAATGCACTATGTATGGACCTTGTACTATGTTTGGACTATGTTGGTTGATTGATGAAGCATATGTATGGACTATGTTGGATGTTGAATGTGTTGGACTATGTTGGATGTTGGATGTTGAATGTGTTGGACCTTATGTATGTATGGATGTTGAATGAATGTGTATGTTGGTGTGGTCATTTGTTATGTGAAATTCTGTGTATTCTGTGTATTATGTTTTTTTGGTGAACCCCAAGCTCGGCGTATCCACCACGATATTTAATTTAAGATAAGCTATACTTTATTTCTGGAATGAAAATGTGATTGTCCTCCTAACTGATATTCCCCAAATGTGGAACGTCGCCATGTTTCATGTTTCCAACTATCAAGAGAGGGCCTCCGTCGTACCTCACAAGAAAGAAGGGGTGTCATCATCCCCATCCTCCATGTTACGATCAACCTCTGTTGGATCCACGGGGACATGGAAAGCACGTAAAGGGGACAAAGCGGCTTAGGAGACTCAGGGAGCTAGCGAGCTCAGGTCCGTTGTTGGCACAAGGTCATCGTCGGCTGATTAGAGTAGTGGGCAATAGTGAAGCAAATCAAAGAAGAGATGATATATTTTGGTGAACCTAGGAGCTCGGCGTCAATTGAACACACGCCGAGGGTGGGCACCTCGGCGTTTAGTCATTTGACGCTGACCACCGGTGCATACTGGATTCCTTTGCCTCGAAGCGCCGAGGTGCCCAACCTCGGCATGCCGTAAATTGACGCCGAGCCATTAACCTTGGCGTGGGTCGACTAAGCGCCGAGGTTCGGTGCCGGCCATTGTGATCCCTAGGGTTGGCGTGGGCCGACTCGACGCCGAGCCTCAGCCAGCAAATGGCCGAGCTAAACCCTAGGGTTGGCGTGGGCTGACTCGACGCTGAGCCTCAGCCCAACTCACAAACAGCCGAGCCAAACCCTAGGGTTGGCGTGGGCTGACTCACCGCTGAGCCTTCTATCTCGGCGTTGTTCGACTTGACGCCGAGCCTATGAATCATAAAATAGAAAGAATAAAGTATTAAAGACCTATAAACCTTTGGTTTGCAATCCTATTTGCATGATTCAAATGAAAAATCTTTCTCAACGATTCCTCTTCTACTAACACGAGTTATACTAATAAGAGTAGACATGCTATATTTATGTTTGTTCCTGCAGGAAAAACCGATTGTTGGTTCGATTTCAATCCCCTATTTTTAGAGAGTCAAATCTTTTTTTCAGTTTGGGAATCAACCATAGTACATGAAACTTAGAGGTACATAAACTGCAATTTATGAAATAGCGAATGCACAACGATTACACTCACATCAAAACTAACAATGGCATGTCGCAAACTAAACCTAGCATGCCTTAGGGGATTGAAAGAAACAAGTGATACAGACATTGCAAAGGGTACACACTCACATGAAAACTAACAATGGCATGTTGCAAACTAAACCTAGCATGCCTTAGGAGATTGAAAAGAACAACTCATACAAGCATTCCACATTCAGATTGACTAACAAAGGTTGGTCCTAATAATGCTCCCACATATTGAACTGAGTTGCGCCTTCCCCATAGTATCCTCCAGTTGACGGAGGCGGTGGCGGTGATGGTGGTGGTGGAGAAGGAGGCCCGTCCTTCTTATGGTACGGGCACTCGCAGTACGGATTATTGCATAGTGCCTCCTCTGCATCATTGCTATTGTCGTCGTCCGACTTGTCCCTGTTACCACTTCCAGGGCCATACTCTAGGTCAAAGATGCGTCCCTATAGATATGTGATGTACTGTTGATGGGGATAGATAGGAGGAGGGTCGACCCATCTAGTGAAGCCACAGTTATCTGGACAGCTTGAATCCTGAAAACCCATCTACCAATAAGTACTACAAGAAACCAAATGCAAATCTAAAAAAGGAGAGAGTTCAAATGAAATACAAATCCTTGTGGGCATCTGAAGAAACGACGGCCTCCACCGTCATAGTCGTTGTACATCTACACAACGCAATCCAAACAGTGGCAGCATTTTGGCCAATCTTCAATGCGCTTGTCGTATGATCTAAGAGGTCTCTCACGGGTGAAGTCACTCTTCCTCTCCAAAGGAAATTCCTCTATTGGTTCTTCAAAAGAATTAGGACCCAGAGAACCCTCCCACACAATCGGAGGTCCCTTCCTCACCCCCTTTCCTCTCCCTCCGCCGAAACCCTTTCCACTCGAGGAACCTCCGCTCGACATTTCCTAAAACTAAACCAGAAAACAAGTTGTGTGGATGTGGAGCAAGGCATGGACCACTATATATAGAGATGAAGGCAGGTTCACCATGAATGCTACTTTACAAAAAACTTGTGTGCGTACTCATTTATTGAATCTGCAAAGGCTAGATGCTTCATCTGAAAAGCCTATAACCATGACTGGTCATTTCATCTGAAAAGGCTACACCTATGTTTTGTCACTTCATCTAAATGTAGTACATCACTCTGATATTAATTCACTGCATATACGGATACAACAGTAAACGAATCTAGGCTTTTCAGTGAGTTTTCAAATAGACTTTTCATTGACTGCAATAGTACTTGTAGCCCTTTCAATGACTGCAACAGCACAAGTAGCCTTTTCAGTGATACAAACAGTAGCACTACAGTCTTAGGATAGTTAACGAAGTACAGGGCATAAGACCATCTGAAATAAAAGCATAGTGCATTACAACATAATAAAAAAAAGTCCAGGGAATAAGTTCATCTAAAATAAAAGCATAGTACATTACAACATAGTAAAAAAAGTCTAGGGCTACACGACATCGCTCGTGAATAAACTAAATACCTACTGAGTGCAACGAGGCCACTTTCCCTTCCTCTAGGCATCGGGATTCTCCTCCATCGCTGCCTTCGCTCAGCGCACACGCTCAAGCTTCTTCTCCCTCTCCACCCTGTACGCAGCAACATGCCTCCTTTCCTCCTCTTCCTTATGCTCCTTTTCTATAGCCTCTAGTCTGCGTCTCTGCTCAAACCTCTCCTTAACCTCCGCATCCCACTCCTTTAGGCCTTCTAGATGCTGCTTGTCCGACTCCTTGATCTCAGTGTCAATCCACTGCTCAAAGTCACACAGTGGTGGAACGGTCTGCAAGAAAAACAAATTGTTACAAAACAAATAAATAAGCAATACTTAATATCACAAGAAAATTAATTAACACACAATAAAAATTCCTCACAAACGATGCACGGCGTTGTTGCTTTGTAGGTTCCCATGCATAATTGGGACACATCTAGTACCTCTGTCTATATGTTTCCTTATCTTCAAAGATGTCTACCTTGTAAGGATCACCACAAAAGCACATTGGTCGAGGAACACCTTCAGGGAGAGGCTTTAGGTCGTAGGGATTTGCCCTCTGGCAACCATAGCTACAATTGAAAGAATTTAGTCATATTAACGAAGAACCAAACCTAAACCTAGGGTTTTCTATTTGTTGCACAGATAATGAATAAACATTGGGATTACCTTGGAATACGAGCTTTACCACGCCTTGGCATCCTAACATTACGTAGAAAAAAAATCAATCCAAAGTACCTTGCAATGAATGTAAAGCTACTAACACTAAATCACCATACCTCCCAAATAAGCTTTTCATTATAAACCCTAAGCAAATTTGAATCCCAACAAACACAAAATTTAACTCAATGATTATAAACCATAACATATACAACAACAGCAACAACCATACATTTGGGTCATTCAATCATTTGAACCACCATACATTGCACAAATGACATGAACATGAACCAAACCTATAATGCCAAGTTCAAAAAAATGAATCTAAATGGATGAAATGAAAGAGGGGAAAGAGGAGTACCTTGGCAAAACGCCTTGGTCTTAAAAAATTGAAATGTAATGGCCAACAAATAAATAAAATGCATACTAACCCTAATGACCAACAAATAACTAACCCTAATGACACCTACAATAAACAAAGAACCCTAATGACCAAAATAACTAGAAACCAAACTAACCTAACATGTTCAGCACATAAAACAGTTAAACAACAATGCACTTAATCATCCTAACCCATACATTTTGCAAATGCAAACACAAATATACCAAAACACCATACACCCATGATTCCACATGATTAGAGACAATGCAAGCACATCTACGCGGATAGATTAGAGGAGGGGAGGGACCATTACCTCGAGGAAGCTTCAGGAGACAAGATCTGGGCACCTAGAGTTGCATTTGGGGGTTAGAGTTTCATGGGGGCCGTGGGGGATTTGGGAGCCGGCGGTCTTCAGAATTTGGGAGCCATGGGGGAATGGAGGAGGGGAGGGAAGAAGAAGGGGGCCTCGGCCTCAAGGGACCAGACCTCGGCGTTGAGTCGGGCCGTGCCGAGGTCTGCGGCTCGGCATTTAGTGACCCCACGCCGAGCTACTGGGCCACCGTGCGTTGTTGGGCCGCCTGGGCCGCGTGCCGGATGGTGCCAATAGCTCAGCGCGCCGTCCAGCCGCGCCAAGGTTGGGCCCTTGGCATTGGCTACCACGATGCCAACGTCTGGGACCCACGCGCCACCGTGTCACCGATGACCCCGGTCGTCCATGACGTGGCAATACCTCGGCGTCGTGTCACTCAATGCCGAGCCTCATATCTCGGCGTCATGTGCTAAGACACCTAAAAATGGTCTATTTTCAGAAAATGTTTTGGCGTAGGTATTTTTCTAAAAATTGTTTTCAAAAGAGACCAAAATACAAAAATTTCACTACCACTGGTTTCCATCGGCGAGATAGAACCACGCACAAGGCTCCAAGAAGTTACCCTGAACTCACTCGGAGCCACCGCTATAACCAAACTAAGTAACTAACATATGTATGTAGAAAATGGTGTGGTTCCGATCCGGCACCGGTGCATACGAGTGTTTGGCGCGGGACAGGTGCTATTTGGGGCAGCAACGTATGTTAACTGGTGCCCTGAATTAGAGGTGGGCGGTGTCAGGCATCATTGAACGATGCTGCCAACCATTTGCTCTTCTTTGCGTTGAGGGCATAAGCATGTGCATTATGCCTGTTTGTTGAGGCAATGCCTTGTTAGGGAAAGCATGGTTTCAGAATCAACAACACAATAATAGATCTCCACATTCATGATCTTGCAGGTAAATAGTTGTTGGCAACTGGTGTCAGATAGCTAGGAGATTTTTTACCGTAGGGTTTATGTTTTCTCACCTATGGCGTAGGGGTAAAGCTCTTTACCATCTTAAAAGAAAAGATTTTCAATCAGGTGGTTTCTCTTTGGTCGGCCCACTTGCTTGGCCCTCGTCCACATTTGCATAACCAAACACATTAGCCCTATTAGATAATCTACTGCTTCCTTGTGTGAACACATAGCAAGGGAAGACAGCATCGAAAAGTCTCCCTGTTGTGGTACTGTAGCCGCTATAGAGGCAGATGCCGAACGGCTCACTTGCCGTATTGTAGCCACATGCAGGGACAAGCATAGAAGTCAGTCCTGCTATGTTATCTAGTCACTGTTGCAGTAGGACAGCTGTACTATGACTAGATGGATAGAGTTGTATATACAGTTTGCCACTACAACTCAACAAAGAGAGTTCAGATTTGCCATCTCCAATACAGGGTTCCGGCCAACGCTGGTGCTTGTACTATGTGTGTATGCTCTGTTCTCTCTCTAGCCATAGTGTGTGTGGTCAGACAACGCTTGTTCATGGTTGACATAGCTAGTGGGTGCTTGGCAAGACTGGTGAGTGGTCGACTCACCTAAGCCGGTGATCCTATGGGCTAACAAGTGGTATCAAAGCCGTACAAGCATCATCGTCGGACTAACCGCTGGAGATAATGAATGATTTGAAAATGGGCGACCGCAGTGGCACTACTGTGGCTACCCAGCCATGACCGGAGGTTGTTGTTCGCATGGTGCGGAAGGTTAGTGGCACCAGTTGGCTGACGCTGACTCACACCAACTATGGAGAGTGGTCGGTGACCATGAAGGTCAAGCTTAGAGCCCGATGGCTCTAGAATGTTGTTGACAAGGGCACCGACAATGAGAAAGATGACATGTCAGCGTTGGAGGTTATCATCACTACTGTACCAACGGAGTATAGGTAGCCATTGGGGGCGAAGAGCTCAGCTAAGGAGGCGTGGGAGGCTATTACGGCGATGCGCGTCGATTCCGACTGCGCAAAGAAGGCAATGACCCAGCTTCTAAAGCAGGAGTACGCCAACCTCAAGTTCAAGGATGGTGAAATGGTGGAGGACTTCTCCCTCTGCCTACAGACGCTCATCAGCAAGCTAAAGAGCCACGGCGTCACCATCGACAAAGAGGAGGCGGTCTCCAAGTACCTCCACTCCGTGCTGGCAAAGTACATCCAGATCGCTCTCTCCATAGAGACGATGCTGGACTTATCCACCCTCACTATTGAGGATGTGATAGGTCATCTGCGGGCGATGGACGAGCACTTAGAGTAGGCGACAACAACAAAGGACAATGTCAAACTGCTACTGATAGAAGAGGAGTGGTCTGCTCAGAGGAACTCCAGGACGATAGCCTCCTCCAGCCACGGTGGCGATAGCAAATGCTGCTGTAAGGCTTCTTTAAAGAAGCAGCGGGTCAACCCCAACGCCTGTCGACGTTGTGGAAAGATGGGCCATTGGCACGGGAGTGCCCAAAACGCAAGCAGGAGAAGAAGGCTAAGGCTCATCTAGCGTAAGCTGATGATGATGATGCCACTATCCTGATAGCGACGTTCTGTGCACTGCATGATGTTGAGACCGAGGAGAAGGAAGAGGCAACGATGGTGGAAGGACCTAGGAAGGCCCTGAAGGCTGTCAACCTCAACGAACCACGTGCCCAAGTCCACTTCGGACATGTGGGCACCGACCAGGAGCAGCGGTGGTACCTAGACTCTGGTGCCAGCAACCACATGATGAGCTCCAAGGCATCCTTCTCCGAGCTCGACGATGATGTTACTGGTACGATGAAGTTTGGTGATGGCTCAAGGGTGGCAACCTAAGGGCGTGACACCATCATCTTCATGTGCCAGAACAGGGAGCACCGCGTGCTAATGGATGTATATTACATCCCACAATTGCGTTCCAGCATCATCAGCATTGGTCAGCTAGATGAGCGCGGTAGCGAGGTACTGATCAAGGACGGAGTCCTTAGGATTAGGGACTAGGAGCAGTGACTTCTCACCAAGGTGAAGAGGTCCCTAAACCAATTGTACCTGCTCGACCTAAAGGTAGAGCAGCCGATGTGCCTGGTGGCAAGGCACACCAAGGAGCCGTGGCTGTAGCATGCCCGGTTCGGACATCTCAGTTTCAACCCGCTTGGTCGGCTAGAGAAGATGGTTCGAGGGCTACCCCACATCAAGTACGGAGGTGAGCTATGTGACAGCTGTCTGGCCAGGAAGTAGAAGAGGCTATCATTCCTAAAGGCGGCCAAGTATCGCGCGAAGGACGCTCTCAAGCTCATCCACGGTGACCTCTGCGACCGATCACGCTAGCTACAAACGGTGTTCAGCGGTACTTCCTCCTGCTCATAGATGATTGCAGTCGCTACATGTGGCTGTAACTCCTGATAGGCAAGGATGAAGCGATGGCAGTGATCAAGAAGTTCAAGATACGCGCGGAGGCCGAGAACGGCAAGAAGCTCCGCGTGCTGAGGACTGATCGCGGTGGCGAATTCACTTTGGTGGAGTTCGCTACGTACTACATGGATCAGGGTATTGTGCGACACCACACCGTGCCATACTCACCACAATAGAATGGCGTGGTGAAGAGGTGGAACCAGATAGTGGTTGGCATGGCTCGATCCATGATGAAAGCCAAAGGCATGCCGGCAAGGTTTTGGGGTGAGGCGGTGAACACGACGGTGTTCATCCTCAACCGTGCTCCGACCAAGGCTCTAACGAGCAAGATGTTGTTCGAAGCTTGGTATGGGCACAAGCCGAGCGTGTCCTTCCTTCGGACATTCAGTTGCATCGGCCACGTCAGGAAGACAAAGCCGATCCTCACCAAGCTAGAGGACAGGAGCACACCGATGGTGTTCCTAGGCTATGCGGAGGGTACCAATGCATACCGGCTCTACGACCCACGTGGAGACAAGTTACTTGTCTCGCGCAATGTCATGTTCGCCGAGAAGGTAGCTTGGGACTAGACCAGTCTGAGCATGGGGGAAGCTAGTGGCTTCACCAGCACCTTCGTTCTCGAGCACTTGGTCATCCATGGTGGTGGAGATGCTGGGGAAGAGGTGTTGAGCACTTCAGGAGGGGTGCTGAGCACTCCAGCAACAGAGCCAAGCACTCCTGGGGCAGTGCTGAGCACTTTAGGAGGGATGCCGAGCACTTAGGGAGGAGTGCCTAGCACTCCTAGAGGGATGCCAAGCACACTAGGAGTGGTGCTGGGAGGTTTTGTAGTGGTGGCAACCACTCTAGGATGGGTGTCGAGCACTCCCATAGCGGAGCCAAGAGGTCTTGCAGTGGTGCCGACCACTCCAAGACTAAGGTTGAGCACTCCTATAGTGGTGCCGAGCACTGCAGGAGTAGTGACGAGCTGTCCAGGAGTAGTGTCGAGCACTACAGGTGCTGTGCCAAGCACTCCGATGAAACAGGGAACTCCATCAATGTCGATCGAGTTCGCCTCACCTCTAAGTGACATCACTGAGTTTATGGATGCCTTTCACGAAGGTGAGGAGGTGTGGTTCCATAGGCTAGATGACATCATCGATGGCACAGGGCCCTCAGGACTGGCTGGTCGGCTGCTCAATGACCAAGAGCTGCTGCTCGTTAGTGCAGAGGAACCACCCACGCTTGCGCTGGCCGAGCGCGACAAAAACTAGCGACAGGCGATGCTGGAGGAGATGAAGGCGATCGAGGAAAATGAGACATGGTAGTTCGTCGATCCACCTCCAGGATGCCGTCCAATCAGCCTAAAGTGGGTGTATAAGGTCAAGCGGGATGAGCTCGGTGCCATTGTTAAGCATAAGGCGTGCCTCATTGCCCAAGGCTTTGTTCAGCACGAGGGCATAGACTTCGAGAAAGTCTTTGCACCAGTACTAGCCTTGGCAGCAACAAAGGACTAGCGCGTCCATCATTTGGATGTTAAATCGGTCTTCCTCAACAGTGAGCTAGCGGAGACGGTCTTCATCAGGCAACCTCCAGGTTTTGCCGTCAAGGGAGAGGAGCATAGGGTGCTCCGACTGCGCAAGGTGCTCTACGGGCTACTATAGGCCCCACGATCATGGAACGCCAAGCTTGACGCCACGCTAGGCGAGCTTGGATTCTAGCGGTGCGCAACCGAGCACGCGCTCTACACGTAGCGATGGGGGAAGGAGGAGCTCGTCGTCGACGTGTATATGGACGACTTGATCCTCACTAGCATGCGCACGGAGGACATCAATAGCTTCAAGCGTGAGATGGTGGCTCGTTTTTTATTGAGTGATCTCGACGCACTCTCCTACTACCTCGGCATCGAGGTGAGACAGGGGAAGGAGGAACTCATGCTCGATCAGAGCGCGTATGCCTCGAAGCTATTAGAGCGGGGTGGCATGGCTGAGTGCAAGCCATGCGTGACTCTGATGGAGGAGCGGCTGAAGCTGACGAAGGCCAGTACCACGGCGAAGGTGGATGCAACACTCTACAGGAGCATCATCGACGGTCTGCGCTACCTAGTCCACATGAGGTCAGACATTGCGTTCGTTATGGGCTACGTTAGTCACTTTATGGAGGATCCTTGAGAGGATCACTGGGCTATAGTGAAGCGGCTAATATGCTACATCAAGGGGACGGTGGATCAGGGGATCATCTTTCCCAAAACCAGCGGGGGTAGGCTACAACTCACTATTTTCAGCGATGCAGACATGGCGGGGAACATCGACGGACGACGGAGCACCTTAGACGTGCTCGTCTTCCTTAGGTCGGCTTCAATTTGATGGTTGTCGCTGAAACAGAAGGCGGTGGCGCTGTCTACATGCGAGGCAGAGTACGTAGCGGTGGCCACAGCAGCGTGCCAAGTTGTGTGGCTGCGCCGGCTGCTGGGCGAGCTGACTGGCGTGGAAGCTCACCCACCAGCACTGATGGTGGACAACCAGCCCGCCATCGCCCTCGCGAAGAATCCGATTCTGCACGACCGGAGCAAACACATCGATGTGAAGTTCCACTTTCTCAGGGACTGTGTCGATGGAGGGCAGATCATCATCGAGTTCGTCAAAACTGGTCGGCAACTCGCGGACGTCCTCACCAAGCCGCTTGGACGCCTTCGACTCACGGAGTTGAAGGAGATGATCGGCATGGAGGGGTACAAGGGATAGCAGTAGGATTAGGGAAAGAATTGTTAGATAATCTACTACTTTCTTGTGTGAACACACAGCAAGGGAAGACGACGCCGAAAAGACTCCCTGCTACAGTACTGTAGCCGCTGTAGAGGCAGGCGCCGAACGGCTCACCTACCGTACTGTAGCCACATGCAGGGACAGACGTAGAAGTTAGTCCTGCTGTGTTATCTAGTCACTGTTGCAGCAGGGCAGCTGTACTAGGACTAGATGGATAGGGTTGTATATATAGTTTGCCACTGCAACTCAATAAAGAGAGTTCAGATTTACCATCTCCAATATAGGGTTCCGGCCAACGCTGGTGCTTATACTGTGTGTATGCTCTGTTCTCCCTCTTCTTCTACCTCTAGCCATAGTGTGTGTGGTCGGACAACGCTTGTTCGTGGTCGATATAGCTAGTGGGTGCTCGGCAACACTAGCGGGTGCTCGACAAGACTGACGGGTGGTCGACTCACCTGAACCGGTGATCCTGTGGGCTAACAGGCCAGCCAATTTTGATTCTACCTTTATTCAGTCAGCGAGCCATGCATGTTCTTCAAATCAAATCTGAAAACGCCGGGTGCCTGAATTTCTAGATTGGTACCAAACTACTAGTACCAATTACCAAGCATGTGTGTGTGTGTGTCTCTCCCTCTCTCAGACCCACAAACAAATATGGAATCCGACAATGAGTTTAGATCGTGTCTTCTCATCTTCAGGAAAAGGAAAATAGCTGTGTTCCGAACCAGGAATTCTTTTTGCATTTTGTTATATGCCTTTTTGTCATCAGAGTTCACTTTCTATCTACAAATAAAGAGACTCAGAACCGAGTAACAGCAAAACACAAATTACATTACCTGAAGAAACATGTAGTACAAGCACGCAACTTACTGCCCAGGAAAGTGCGGTTTCGAACGAATTTTATTTTGACGGTTGATGGGTTCCTCACAAGCTACACACAGGACGTAGATGCGTGTGTACTAAACCAAGGGGATCGGGTGAATCCACCCCGACCACCTAACAAACGTCTATGCCGGGGGTTTGATCCCTTGATTATTTTCACCTCATTTGGCAGTTTTTTAGAGAGCTAGATTGACACAGAGAATGTATGCACGCATGCTCTGGTTACAATCACAATGTAAATTACTAAACTGTATGAAAAAATACATTCTCCTATCGGACCGTACCATAGGCTCTGTTTGAACCTATAGGACTAACAACTACTTAACTAATTTTTAATCTCTAAGTATCCAAACAAGCAGACTAATTATTAGTCCCATCATGAACTAGTTATTAGTCCATTAGTCCATATATAGGAGCCAATAGAACTAATTGTTAGCCCTAATCCATCTAAATAGGCTCATAGTACACCAATATATATGGCAGTATAGTTATATAGAAATAGACAATTTATAAACAACAAAAGTAGCACACTAAAATATACTCTGTCTCCACCCTAAAGTATAAGGGATTCAGACGATTTTCAAACAAAATAAGAAGTTTGGCCAAAGACCACCTTGCCCCCTGGCTAATTATGATGGAGTTGTTAAGTTGTTATTTTCCTTAGTTACATGTTGTCTTTTAAGATGACACCAAGTTTATAAGGAATCTCAATATTTCCTATCAAAAAGACAAAGAAGAAAGGGGGCTAAGGACCCAGAATACTTTATATT
Organism: Miscanthus floridulus; assembly: GCF_019320115.1. Taxonomy (NCBI): domain Eukaryota; kingdom Viridiplantae; phylum Streptophyta; class Magnoliopsida; order Poales; family Poaceae; genus Miscanthus; species Miscanthus floridulus. The sequence continues at coordinate 132,606 of NW_027096280.1, forward strand.
TTGATATAAATTTTGAATCTTCAATTCCATTTCATGACAGAGGAAGTAGGAAATAAGGTGGTAGTCCAAATAATTCCATCTCCTATACAACAAAAGGCCCATAGTTTCGTAGCATTGTTTCTAAGACTGCCATGTCATACAGAGTGAAATGAAACTGGGATGAAACACCCACTTCTAATAGAAAGTTTCATTCTATAGTTTCATAGGTATTTAATTTCATGAGTCATAGAGAGTTGGTAATCGTGCCAAGTGAGGACATGTCATCAAAAATGTCAATGTGGCAATCTAATTAATGCAGATGAAACTCTCATGAAACTCCCACTGAGACATGCCAGAAGACTCCCAAGATTACACTACCAAAAGGCGTAGGCGTCCTCACCATTACCAAGAAGGGGTGGGATATGGAGCCCACTTGGCCACGCAGAAGAAAACCTCCTATAGTCAACCTAGCCACCAGCGATTACCTCCTAGAACTGACTTGGCTCTAACGAATCACTCGGCCCAAGTAGTTAATCTATAAGACATAAACTTGAAACCCAAAATGGGCAGGACGATGAGATGGAGGGTAGGGGATGATTGATGAGGCAAACGAGATGGGGGAGAGAAATCACATCTAGATCTGCCACAATCTTTAAACTCTAGTGATGTGGGAGCAACAATGGTGGTGTTGCCTTATGCCGGAGCAAAGCGCATGACACAATGGACTCCTTCCCGGTCGGCGGTGGGGAGGTTGCATAATTGCTTGGATCGGTGGGAATTGGATTGGATCGATTCCATGCCTGCCACAACCAAATGTTTTTTGTTGACCCGCTCAAGCTGTTCGACGAATTGCTTTGCCACGCCAGGCCCACCTCGGTTACCACCTTCAACCAGATCTTCACCGCTGTCTCTCATGCCTCGGCCCCACGCTCTTCCTCCACCTTAGACTCAGAGCTCATCACCTCCCTCTTCATCCAGATGATCCATGAATGCTCCATCAAGGTGGCACCCAGCAGTTGCACCTATAGCGTCCTCATCGGCTACTTCTGCCACATGGGCTGCCTGAAGCATGGCTTCTCTGCCTTTGGCATCATCCTGAAGATGGGCTAGAGGGTGGATCACATAGTCATCAATCGACTGCTCAAAGGTCTCTGTGATGCAAAGAGGTTGAGTGAGGCCACGGAATTCTACAGAAAATTTACAGGAATCGGTTCATTTTCGCTGGAAAAACACAGGAAACATAATTTTTTCCAGCATTAAGGGGCCCTCAAATAGATATGGGAGAGAAAGAAGTAGTGAAGTAGGGGGTACACAACATTTTGCAAGAAAGAAAATACCATGCAACACACGTGTCATGACGACCAGCTAGTGCTAGATGGCAGACACTTCGATGGCTGGATTCCATCGTCACAACAAAAAAACAACACTGGAAGAGCGGCCTCGCGGTCAGAAGCCCACAGGACAAAACCCACCACGTCGGCGCACCGCTCACTACTACACTCGGACCTTTCACAGCCACGTCGTAACCCCATTTATAGCCACATTTCGGCCTCAGCAGTAAGCTATCGGTAGTGATGGTCATAGCCATCACCATCGGAATCTAAGACCGACTGCGGTATACACTACACTATCGTATTGGCTTATGATCCGTCTGTGATAAGGTCCTTAGTTCCATCACACTGGAGTACGACCCATCTGTGGGTATACACTAACACCGCCGCATTGATAAACAATCTGCCTGCGTGGAGGCTATCATCACCGTCGTGTGGGTACATCAACTGCTAGTGTAGTGGTCACTAGCACCGTCGCTTTGTACTTTGATCTGGCTGTCTATGGTGCAGCTTCGCTATCGCTTCGACGGCTGAGACATCTATAGAGGTAAACATCACCGTCGCTTCAGCATATGAACCGTCAATACAAAGGTCATGGTCACCATCGCCTTGCACCACGATCCGCCTTTAATGATCGTTTAGTCGGTGCCGGGTTACTAAACGATTAGACGGTGATACACTTTTATCCCTGGCGCATAATATGTATAGCGACGGTGTTGGATGTTTGCACCACCAATGGCGGTGGTGATAACAAAACAATAAACGGCCCTTAATAGCTTACTGAACACAAAGCATGCAGATATAATCATTGTATCCAAAAACCATGTTCTTACAATAACAATGGACGCTTACCATAATATCTTTCTCAACTGAGGTCCTAACACAAACGGTACATAGATTGCAAACTAAAGGTACTGATCTCTATAGACTTACATAATGAAATGACATAGCTGTGCTCCTCCTATGTGGCACTCCTGCTTGATAGGCAAAAATGAATATAATGCATCCTTCGAATTGGTAGGCAATGCACTAAGGAACCCCTGTTCTTCTTCCTAGCCAATGCAGGAAAATTGTTCAAAAGCACTCAGACTCCACCTGCACAAAACACCACAATTAATAATATTCAACACACCATTCCTTTAGTTATGAAGCCCAAATTGGCCTATATATAGAATCAAAACAACTACCTACCTGAACAAAGGCATGACGTAATTACAACAAAATATAGCATATGCACCTTTACTGCTCTACTAATGACTCCATGAATAAGGGAACATAAGGAAGATAGTGAGGTCCGCCGCTCATATATAATAGTTTCCAAGTACTTCTAGGATAGCCGATGGCCCAGGCAGGGAGGACATGAACTTTACTGCGGTTCATGTCATATGATAAAGGTTGTATCACTCTGTAGGACGCATCACAAACCTCAGTACCAATTTTAATATTCTTCTTTTCAAATAGCTCCAGCGTGGTCACCTTATGCTTCAACATCCATTTACTAGTACCAGTCTTCAAGGATCCAGATTGAAAGCTCATACCTATTCAAAGTATCAGCAGTACATAAACACAACTGACCCTGAGCTTCATGGATAGAGATTGCATCACTAGTTGGCCTATGAGTTTTCCTCCATGTCTTTCCCTCCATATCAACAGCAACTATCTGGGTGAACTCCAGCATGTGCATAAAATCATTAACAAACACACATTTCCCATATGTGGATACTACAATATCCTCGCCCCATTTAGATTCTTTAAATATCCATGCTCTAGTTTTAGATGAGTAGATGTTGACACCTAAGGAGTCATCATCGTTGATCCTATATTCAAACACATGGAAGTGTGAAGAGACTATCAAATCGAACCCCAAGCGAGCTAAACCACAAGAATGGTTGCTACCTGGCAGTAGCAACCATTTCTTACTCACCGGATTGCAGACAACATAGCAAAACCTAGAGTACCAGAAGAGGATGAGGCCCCAGGAGCAATCTGAGATCATGACATCTTGAATGGGGAAGGGCAAGAAGGACAAGGAGGGATATTCATCATTGACGCTGGTGAAGTTGTGTTTGCGTTTCAAACTGTGGTAGAAGAATTCGGTGAGAATCTAGGGCAGCTCCTTATGATACTCAAATCCTGAGATGAGGCTATTCTAGGAGTGACAGACATACTTGCAGCTGCACAAGGAGCAGGCATTGAGGTGGCTAAGGATGAGGACCAAGACATGGTCTGTGAGGATGGCTACTTCGTTCCTCTTGTTGGGGGCCTCCTCCAGCATCTAGATGAGGATTTGGTGGAGCGAGGAAGGTGATGGAAGCGGCAGCACTATTGCCTAAATCAGAGAAGGAGCAACTAAGGAGATGTTTTTTGTGAGTTCGTTAATAATCAGAAGGAAGCCTCATTCATACTCAGATGTGTGAAGAAGGGAATAAAAATCCAAGAACAATGCATAAGAGATGTGTGAAAGCATCATTGCCTTTGGATCTTGCGGCATTGAGCTCGAGCGGCGACGGCGATGATGAGTACCAGCCTAGTCATCGGTGGATCTGTGTTGTCTACCTACTGGTGAGGCAGTATCGACGTGGAGCACTAGCCTGTTGGTGGTGACTGGCGGCTTGCACACCACTGAGTAGGGGTGGTCGCGTAGTTCAGCCCTAGAGAGTAGGGGTGGTGATGAGGAATAGCAGCACTAAGGAGGAGAAAGATACGGTGGGGAGTGTCCTTTGTAAGCCACTATATTAGACGCGAGAATGCAAATTTCTGCAAAACTTTGTAAATACACGTAGGAGTGACGCCTAGGACTCACGCATGGGCTTGGAAATTGATGAAAGCGGCAGTGAAGGCTACCAGTGGTGATGATTGGGAGATGTTAGCACCCACACTAATGATGGACGTGTCATACGGATCTGTGAACTCTAAGGCACATAAATGGAACGTTCAAGTCACAACAAACAGAGATGAACTCAAAGTAATAACTACTAAATATTACAAACATTTTTATTCAGAATGCAGAGGCATGTTACAATCAAACTACTCATGGGGAGCATTACCAATTATGTCCTCTACATCCACCGGGGCTAAGACGCCATCACCCACGTCGGAGAACTCACCGATCAGGTTCTCACGCTACCAATAGTTCGCCTCCTGAAGGAACCCCAGCTCCACCACGGTCAGGTCCTCACCCTAGTCAAAGCTAGGTGGTGGCCATGGCCAAAGCAGACCCTAGGCGAATGCAGTACGTGGCCATCTCCATGACCCATGGTGGCACGGTGCGAAGGTAGTCCGTCGGGGTTGTCCCCACAGGCGCAGGAGGCAAAAACATGCAAACAACGTTGCTTGCTGCCACGTGGAGGTCCTGGTAGCGCCTCTTGCTCCTAGCCACCATATGGGGGGGAGACTTGGGCGCCGTCCTCGACTTCCTGCCGAAGGTGGATCACCTCCGCTGCCTCATGCTATGCGGCGATCAGCTGCTCCTAGACGGCTAAAACGGAGAGAAGAAAACGCTACAACTAAAGACACGACATCGCACATAGTGAAAAAGCAAGATCATATCATGCTGAATGCCTTACCAGCGTGGCATGCCTAGGCCTTAGTGGCAGCAAGCTCTACCACGACCTGTTCCCCGCTTCACGGTGGTAATAGAGAAGCGCGACCAGTTCACCTCCTGGCTCTCCTCGTGGAGGGTGAAGGTGGCCATGTCTAGCTGCTCCACCAACTCGAGGACATCATCTACCCCTATCATCATCGGAGGAGATAGCTAGAAGTAGGGATCGACTCTCTGGTGGCACCACCGCTGAGCTACCCACCCTGTCCCATCGTAGTATCGCACGAATGCATGGACGAGTAGGGACAACCTCCGATGACTCTTCCATTGGGTGCTTCGTTGCCCGTGCCACCATTGGATGAGATCTAAAAGATGGGGTGTCGAGGCAGAGCGCCGAACGAAGAAGATAGAATGAGAAGATAAGTGTAACGAGTTTAGAAAAGGAATCGTGTACTTGCTTCCCCGCCTTAGCCTCCGCTTTTATAGAAGGATGGGCGAGATAGGCGCCTGTTGGAGTTCCCTTCGATTGCACTGAGCGAGAGCAGGAGTTAAGGCGAGGCCATGTCTCGCATGATCTTAGTGGTGCATGCTTCTCCTAGTGGAAGTAATGGTGATGGAATGGTATTGGAAGTTGGACGGAGAAAATTGACTTGACCACGTGGCTCGGCCCCTCTAGCACTAACCACATGATTTGGGGGAGATGATGTGATGAACCGCTAGCCTATTTTATTCTATCTTTTGTAATGGAAGAGGTGGGTAATTTACATGCAAAATTAGGGGGTTCACACGGTTTACACGGTTCACACAGTTTACACCGTTGGGGCCTCTAATTAGTAATCATAAGATAGTAAGATAAGATTCTTTCATTCTAAATTTTTGTCACATTTTCATACACAGTTTACGTGATTCACATGGTTTGGAGGATGATGATTGACTTCCCCGAGATGTTCGACATCCCCGCGCCATGGAACCTTCAAGAACGGAGCGATCATAAAATCCCAAGAGGGTTTTTTTGGAACTCACATTTCTCCACTCTAATCCCCCTCATCCCTAGTGCTTCGCTCTGCCATGACATCACTCCTTGACCTGAGGATCCATCTTTTGTCATCGTTGTGCGTGTCCTCATTCCATGGAGAAGCTCCCGATGAATGTGGCTATTGAGATTGCTAGCTGTGTCGCTGCGGCTATAGCGGATCCCATGGAAGATCTTGGCAGCCTACGGAAAACCTGTTCGTAGATGTGTAGGGTGTGCGGCGATGCCATAGTGGGACAGAGCATACCACTGTGGCGGGTGCTGCTGCGTGGGATCCAACATGGGACCTAGAACCGGTTCTACGATCATGAGTATCGTGCCAAGCTCATCGCTAGGCTTGCTAGCGTCGGCAACCCAGAGGCCTGCTTCTACGTTGGGATGCACGCTGTCTTCGTGGAAGACCGCAGCGCGCTCATGTCGCGGTCGACATGCTTGAGCGCTCCACCATGGTAGGCCATGATGTTGCTACATTTGTTCTCTCCCTTGTGCTCCACAGGTCCAATAGCGGTGCCGGCAATGACAACATTGCCTGGCGGTGGTTGAGGAAGGTCGAAGGTGATGAAGCGGGCCTAGAGGCGAATGTGATGTGGAAGAACGAGAAATGTACACAGCGCCTCCAACATGCCATGTTTGTGTTGTAGGACTCGGCTGGGCGGCTGGCGCTGGGTGAGTCTAGTCCTCTGCCTCCTCTGGCCATGCCAGTGTGTCGCTAGGACAGACATCAGTGCAGAGGCAGAGGTTGCGGCGACCATGCAGGATGGGAAGGTTGGGAGGAGTGCGCTATGTTCTACAGCGAGAAGTGTAGGATCCAGAATGAGTGTGATAGGTTCTTCACAAGTATGTGGTAGATTCTAGGTAGATCAATATTGATATGTATATATCTGGATGACGGGGATTTGTATGATAAACTCTTCATTCTCCTCAATACAATGATATGCAAGTATGATTCCTTTCTAAACTCGTTATAGTTACCTTCCTTCTTGTATGATGCAGTTCAGATTCCCTTGCACATGTTTCCAATTTCTTAATACAAGTTATTCAAGTCATATCCACTAGTAAACACGAGCGGGGAAGGCAACAGTCATGGTCCGTGACATCCATGGCCACCTACGCGAGTCGCGGGCGACGGAGTAGGGAAGACGACGTGGACCATTTGATTCCCTACACTTTGCAATCTAACACCAACACTGAATCACCGTATGAAACAGCGACGGGAGCTGCAACAATGATAATTTGCAAATACAGCAAACCAATTTACAAATAAACCAAGGCAAATACTTCCACCCCAGCACCATCTTAGTGAGGTGCTTTATCTCACGTCTATATAGCCAAGGCAAATACTACAACATTTAAAAAATGGAGTAACAAGAATCACCATTTAATTATTAATTGTTTTTAAGGCAAAAACTATATATAAACGATACAGTAACAATCATCATAGCAACTCAGTTGTACAATAACAAAGACCTATCAAAGACTACTGGGTGTATAATAACAATGACCTACAAGTACAGTACATCCCATAGTCGAGTCTAGAGATAGGCAGTGCACGCTAAGGACGAGGCAGCACCTCGCAAAACTTCCACTAACATCTACACCTCTCACGATCGAGAAAGAGGCATGAAGAGGAGCATCTCAGTGAGGTGCTTTACCTTCCCTGCTGCACCTCTCACAGTCGAGAGAGAGGCAAGAAGAGAAGCATCTCAGTGAAGTGCTTTACCTTCCCTGCTGCACCTCTCATGGTCAGGAGACAGAGAGGCAAGAAGAGGAGGCATGGAAGAGAAGCGCCACCATCATCGCTGCTGCTCCAGAGGAAGGAGAGGATCGCTAGGGTGCAGGACTGATGAATCAACGATAGTACAAGAAATACGCAGGGCAAAAAGGTGGCAACTATACATACAGACATATCACCTTCCTAGTGGCCTTGCGCAATTCGGATACCAAACCAAGGATACCAAAGTGAATTCAGTACCCCTTGGCTTGTCCAAATAAGCGAACCCCCTTAATCGCAAAACTTTCACTAGCACCTAGATCGAGCAGCCCCCGTTGCGCCTAGATGCCGGTAGTACCCAATCTTGAAGGCCTTCTCCCAATGCCGCTGCTGCCGCAGGAGAAGTTGGAGAAGGAGCGCCATGGAGATGAAGAAAATATAGATGGTTAGCTCAAGATAGCTTTGTCTATATCTATCTGTATCTAAGGAGGAAGGAGTGTGTGGATTGCCAAGAAGCGTATCCAGCCCCGGCTTAAATAGGCCAACCTTGAAGATGGAGAAGCCGAGAGGAGGCATAGAGTAATGGTGATACAACTGTGTTTTGGGTAGTTGGTAAATGGGGGAAATAACTCACGCTGAAATTACTACTGCTGGTACACCAAACGGTTGTGTTGTGGGTAGTTGGCAAATGGGGAAATAACGCCTATCCCAGTCGTCTCGGCTTTTCATATGACGGGGAAAATACCACTGCCGCATCTATTGTTAACCCATCAGTGGTAGAAGTTTGAATTGCCGGTTTCCTTCTTAGGAGGGCCTAGTTATCAGTCCAGCCGACGGTAGAAGTATAACACCGTCGCTTCTATCGCTACGACAGTGAAAGTGGCGATAGTGATAAATCAATTTATAGTAGTGGTTGCTCGGTGCTCTGAGCATCATCCTCCTCCCCGACATTTAAACCTTCGCTCCCGACCGCCGCCGCCGACTCCTCATCCCCAATGCTCTCCTCCTCCTACACCACTGCTCACTCGGCCACCTCGCCCCTCCCCAGCCCTACCTCTGCATCGCCTGTGCCGTCCGTAGCCTCAAGCGCACACGGGTGCCCGCCGACGTGTGCGGTTAGGGCTTCGTCTGCCGCTGGAGCGGGTGGCTGGGGAGCGGCGGTAGTGGGGGAGTTGTCAAAGGAGCTGCTGGTGGAGGTGGCGCAGTGGGTGGCAGACGCGGCTGGTGAGGTGCTCAGGAAGTACTTCCGCCAGCGGGTTGAGATCATCGACAAAGAGGACCACAGTGCGTGCTATGCTTCTCTCTATTGACACACCACACTCGTAATTTCGTTTTGCTTCGTACTTGATTATAGGGACAGTGTGCTGGTTGTTGAATCAGAGCGTGTGCCCTGTTGTCTTTGCACGTTGTAAACTAAGTATTTAGTGTTAGTTTCTGTTGCAAGGAATGCTGACACGGATAGTGCAGGGAGCATACTTTGATTGAAATCACTTGAAACTGTAAACTAACAGGCTGATAGTCTTAGTTACGTCCTGCAGTATGCAAATCATTTCCAAAGAAAGAAATGTGTAGGAAATTTGGTATGTGGTTGTAAATTACTCAAAGTTCAGGGAGCACTGGTCAATAGAAGTGGAGATAAATTACCATTTATTTTTTTGTAAGGGATTAGTCAATTCATTATTTGTGCTGTTGATGGGAGCTTCCTTCCTATGGGTCTGATCAGGTGAGCGTTGGAAAATTCAAGGATTCTAAACCCTTTCTGTGTATATCCTTGTATAGCTATGTTTTTACCTTCAAGTCCAGAGAATCATTAGGGCTTGACTTGTGTACAAGATTGACTATATATAATTGTACAACTGCCTTCCTCAGTAACCCATTCTGCACAACCTTGTCAGGACAACAACTCAATCTTGGCAATTGATTTAGTTCGATTAGGTAGGTTGAGATGGAGAATTTGTGGTCAAACAACAGGACGAGCACGATGGCATCAATAGGTACCATCTAATAGTGCTAGAGTGTGGTTTGTAGTGACTTGGTTGGTAGAAGAAAATCAACCTTCAGTTTATGTTACAACTTTCTAATAATTATGTATGCAGGAAGCTCATGCCTGATAGACTTGTCATGTGAAGTGTTCACACCAATATTGAAGTTCTTTAAGTACTCTTTTGTTCAATTTGATCAACATAGCAATGTTTTAAATTGGTCTGACTTCGGGATGTATAGGAACCTACTATCCATATCTGATTATTGGATAAAAGGATACTTGCACTGGGACACTAGAATATGTTATTTAATTATATTGGTGGTTTTGTGCCTTTTTTATTGCACTTATAGGATTGTTCAATACAATCCAGGTCCTGTTACGATTGCAGATAGAGGAGCAGAAGAAGCAATGGTGTCAGTTATACTGAAGAACTTCCCTACCCATGCCACGTGGGATTGCTTTGCTAGTGTTTAAAATGTTATGTTCACTTTTATGGCACCTTGAACATGCAGTTCCAACATTTACTTGAATCATGCAGTTTTAGTGAGGAGAATGGTTGGAGATGTGCGGAGAGTTCTGCAGATTATGTTTGGGTTTTGGACCCAATAGATGGAACAAAAAGTTTCATAACTGGCAGTGGATCTTGTTGGTGGTCCTTAACGACCAAATCCAACTACTAACTAAGACACAAAAAGATGAGAAATTGACAATCTTAAACACTATGCATTTACTATTGACCAAATTCCACATGTATTTTGAGATCATTGTTTTGCAGGACATAAATACAAATACATGGGAGAATAGACTGAAAGACGCTTTCTAACGCTGATTTGCACAAAGGAATAAATAGAAAAGCCCATCAACTCAAGTTACTCGGGCGAAGTACCGACCAAGGAGCTAGTCCAGGCCCACTCCAAAGTCCACCACGCGAAGGCGGTGGCGAGCTAGCTCGGTCAGGATGCGGCCGCACCATGGGTCTGCCCGCACCCCTGCGAACGCCTCTTTGCCATTCCTTCATATGGCGGTAACCTGAAGCCATGCAGAGGCGGTGGAGACCGGGCTTCCCACCAAATATAGCCTCCACACCGCCTCATAGCCTTGTATAAATAGGGGGGGGGGGGGTAGAGTCCCTGTCCAACACACAGTTCACTTGAGCAACACCTCACTCTCTCTAGTACTTTTATCTTTTAGTAGTAGCTTTAGAGCAAGGCAAAGCTACCTTGGTGGGCTTGGCTCCTTGGAAGAAGAGATTCCTGGGTATGAATAGAAAAATAAGTTATTCCAAAGTCTTGCCTTCACTTATTTATAGTCATACTTATGAACTAGAGTATAGTTGTTGTGTTATGATCTTGATGAACTAGTCTATAGTTTGTATGTCATGAGAATAACATATATATAATTTTATGCTTAACCACTAATATAACTTATATAATTAGAATTAGAGCTAAATTGAGGTGGCGGTTCATCGTGCCATCAGGGTGTGCCCAAGTCTTTTACTTGTCGATCCGTACGGTCGGAGTCCGGGGGGACTTGGGTAGTTTTCGGGTAGTTTCTGTGTACGCAAGCGAGGTGCTTGGGTGTGGAGAGACATGTGAATGCATTGTCCCTCTCCACGGTTGAGGGGTAGACGGCAGGTGGTGATAGCCCTATTCGTCCCTTGTAATCCACCACGTTCGTTTGGGGTGTTGGAGTCTAAATTGTCACATGAGGTTGATGGCAGACCAGTACTCGGTGGCCTCCTAGCCTGCTACACACTTAACACTAAAACTAATTATGTAACTTGTATGATTATCAACTAATCTTTGTATAACTATACTAGACCATGCCATGCACTACTTAGGATTATTCTTTTATTCTTTATTTTTTATTTTATCCTTTGAGAAATGCTCACGTGTGTGTCCACTATCTTGAGAATACCATTCTTATCCCTATTATAAACATTGGTGTACTTGCAAGTATATTATTCAAGTTCATATCCATACTAGACTCTTAATCAATAAATGTCTTCCCTTGGGAAAATATAAATAACGATACCCTGAATACTTTCAGGTGAAATGCTACAATGATAACTCCGTGCTCTTGCGAATAAATATCTAAAATTGTTAAGAAACTATCAAGGCCTTACCTAGTGGCATTGCTATTTATTAACGATGTTGCTAAATATTGCCAACAAAGTACTTCTGGCGCCTTTGCCGGTGATGGATCTTATCTCCATACATGGTGAATGCGTTAAGAAATACCAACAAGTATTTCTGGTGCCGTTGCCGGGGACACAAACCTGGTAGCGACGTTAAGAAATGTCAACAGATCTTTGATCTCATTATGAGATTGAGAAGATTAAGTTTAACTTAATTATAATGACTGCTAATTCGTTGTTTGTAGGCAAGACTCTTTTTGGTACACTTATAGCACTTCTGCACAATGGGAAGCTGGTACACTTTTTCTTTTGTTCATTTCTAGATGTCTTCGTTTCCTTGGTATTTCACTATTTCCTTCATTCTGTATTACGACTACTGCACGGCATATGCAAATAGTTAATGATTTATCAGTGTCACAAAACATCATACCATTATATTTATATAATGTCTCTGTTGGTTATATCAACAATGAACTACTTTACATGGCATTTTGATTAATCTTTTCTAAATCATTAGCTATTTTAATCATGATATATTTTTTTGAGAAATTTCTTGAAATTTTCTTTGTGGGCATCTTTACTAATATATTTGATATTGCTATTTCTTTAATTAAGCTTGATTTTTTTGCTTCTTTTCTCTAGGTTATTGGTGTCATTGACTAGCCAATCTTGCAACAAAGATGGATTGGGGTGGACGGGAAACAAACAACTTTGAACGGACAAGAAATATCTGTTCGCTCTTGTAATTTACTTGCACAAGCTTACTTGTATGTACATTTGTTTTAGTATTTAGACGTAATGTGGTTACATCTCTTTACAGTCTTGAATAATGCATTACAGTATAACAATTCTTTGTTCTGCTATGACAGATATAGAACAAGCCCACATCTCTTTGAAGGAGATGCTGAAGATGCATTTATTCGTGTAAGGAATAAGGTGTGTGTGTGTTACATTATAGCTTCACGTTTTTCTGCAATCATCAACATTACTCACATGTATTTACCATCTCTATTGCCAGGTGAAAGTCCCACTTTATGGCTGCTATTGTTATGCTTATGCACTTCTGGCTTCTGGTTTTGTGGATATTGTTGTTGAATCCGGTTGGAAGGTATTATTTCCATTTTTTTGTTAGGACTTAGGAATATGGCATTAGCCTTTAAATTGTGTTCAGTAGATGGTTTCTTGTTTTCTATCTTTTCTGACAACAGAAAGGAAAGAACCACAAATAAACTGAAATCAAGCTAATAGAGTTGGTTTTGACTTTTAATTATTTGCATTTGACAGTTTGACAGAGGTCCTTTTGATTTGCTAGCAAGCAGGGGCGGACACAGCGGTGGGGCGGGGGGCGCTCAAGCTCTCCTACCCATTTTGCAGCAGTGGAACCCTGTGGAGCCCCCATGAATTTTTAGGCAAAATTCTATAGTGTAGGGGGGGCTGAGACTTAAGATCGAACAGCAGTGTTGTTCAGCCCCTCCTGAAATATTTTTTCGGTCCGCCGCTGCTAGCAAGATTGAATTACTTAGTGAAGCATTTAATTTGCTAAGTTTTGGTTAGATGGCCTCAGAAATTATGCATACATTGTGAAAGCTTAAGTCAGCTTAAGAACATTGAAGCTGAGGTTGACTCAAAACTAGTGGGCACCGTAATTTCCAAAGCTTTTCATTCATTGTTTTCTGGATCAGTGTTTTAGCTGTGCCAAATTGGTCGATCATGCTTATGTAGCGAGCTTTTAGTGTAGCAACTAATTAACAAGCATTAAAGTTATCTTCCTGTTCTTTTATTCTCATCTGTATGCAATGGTGCTAGTATTTGGTTGGTACTAGATAAGCACAGGGATAGTTGTGCATTTAGGTATTGTTTTGACTCCTCGATATAACCACTAGAACCATGCTGGTTAATCATTTAATACTTGTAGCTGGTTAATCATTTGACTTTTGAAAAGATATTTGTGATATCATAAGGAAGTTATCTTCATGCATGACAAAGAACAGAAGTTTAGAAAAATTATTCTCTGAACTCAGATTTGATTTCACATGACTATAGTTGCTAGTACAATCTTAGGGAAAAGAAAAACTGTGACCATATTTAACAGAATAAGAGCAGTCAATGTAGCATGCATTTACTGCCTGCCTGAATGAAAGTTCTTTACTACCATAACTGATTTTATTGGTGGTTTGGTGCAGCCATATGATTTCCTCTCCCTGGTACCTGTCATTGAAGGAGCTGGAGGGTCAATAACTGATTGGAGAGGGGACAAGCTCCATTGGCCTGTTACTGCAGAATCACGGCCCACAAGTATAATCTTCACTTCTCATTAAAATCATCAATCTATTTTGCTATCTCTAAGTCCTTCAATGTTGCCTCAGCTCAGAGTGGCCCTCTGGTTTCAGTAATTTCATAAGATTATTACGCCAAACTGAATTACGGCAAAAACTTGCTCTATTCTATTGTCACTTAGATCGTGCACTTCTTGCTTTTGAATTTGATCAGCAAAATTTTAGTTCACCTCATTCTGCACTATTGATTTATTTGTAGGTTTCAATGTGGTAGCAGCTAGGGAACTTGGCCCCGTTCGGCTTGCTAAATCTTGACTGAAAGTGGCAAAAAAACGCTGTTCTAACTGAATTGTTGTGAGAGAAAAATACTATTCCGACTGAAAAAACAAGCTGAATAGTGCCGATTTTGGGGTAAGCCGAACGGGGCCAGTGTTTGAGATTACGTGGGCCGCAGTGGTTGTATTTGTAATAAGAAACATCTATATGCATTGGTCGATGCAGAAGCTGGAATATTAATATATTCCCTTTTCTAAAAAAAAAAATGCCCGTGTCCACAAACAGGCCCTTGATGCGCTGCAGTGGCGCTAGTGTGCTGCTTAGATAAGCATTGTACTAATACCTAACTATTTAGACATTTACGGGTGATATTTATATGATCCATAATAAGCTTTACCTGTATGGTAGATTGGTAGTTGCTTGACCTCAATCTTGCTGTAATAATAAACAGCATGCACTAGTAGAGAAACGACATTTGATCTCACTTTAAAATTTGAATTTAGTCCTGGTATTTTTTGCGTCCAAAACTAGAGATACCTTTAGTCCCGGTTTGTAGCTCTAACCGGGACTAAAGGTCCCTGCCCAACGGCTACTGCGACAGGCTTTTGCTGCAGGGGACCTTTAGTCCCGGTTGGAGTTACCAACCTGGACTAAAGGTTAACTTTTACTCCCGGTTGGTCCCTCCAACCGGGAGTAAAAGTCTACTCCCGGCTGGAGGCTCCGTCCGAGACTAGAAAGGTACCTTTAGTTCCGGTTTCTGTCTCCAACCGGGACTAAAGGTCTTCTCCAATATAGCCCTTGTTCCTCCCCGAGCCCGAGCCACTTCGAGCTCAGTGTTCTTGCTTCATCGCCGGCCTCTCTTCTTCCCTATCACCGGTGTATCACAAGATTTCTTCCATTCCTCATCGATTCTTCGGTTCTAAAGATTACCAACTTTATACGCTCATGTGTCATCAGTAGCTTATTTCATTTTGTGGACTAGATATATGTAGTTTTTTTCATGGTAGATTTTTTTTATTTGTAAGCCATTTAAGCTCAAAATCACTTTAAAGTTTGCGTATTTGGATGAAGGAAGGTTAAAGTAGTTATTCAAAACTAGTATTGAGTTTTCAATTCTAACATGCATAGCACACTTCATGGTTTAGAGATATAGAGAATTTTAGAGTTTTTTTAATTTTATTTGTTTATAAAATGAGAAATTTATATTATATTAAAAATGAGTATAGAGAGTAGATGGTAACTGCTTCCGGGTCCTCGGCCTCTCATCGGGTTCCAAAGCGACTGAGGCCGGACCTTCCTCTCATTGCATGCGGCAAGTGTGAGGAGAAGATTGTGATGAAGTACCAGGTGAGGAAGGAGTGTCCCAACAAGGGTCGTATCTTCTACAAGTGTCCGGATCGCAATGTGAGTTATTTTGTCACATTTGATGATTATGGTTAATTTATACTTATTTTCATGATGATTGTGATTAAAGTTCTAATTTTTTGTTTTAATTTCAGTGGGATGGCACTGGATGTTCAGGCTGATACTGGGAGGAAGAGTATGTTGAACACGTGCAAAACTCTCTTCCACATGCAGCTACAGCGGCTGATGAGGCAGTGATCCTACGGAAGAAGCCCATAGATGTTGAACAAACGCATGATCTATCTGTTTTAGTTGGGATTGGTCGCGAAATCCTTATGCTGCTGAAGTTTATTTTAGCTTTAGTTTTTTAGTGATAGTTGGGATTGTCTATATTGTAGCGAGACTTTCATAAATTAATACCTTATGTGGTAGCATACATGTCATATAATTAACTAATTATGCTCTAGATTTTAATATGGTATGTATATCATGTAATGCAGATAAGCCGGTATTGGATGTACAATGCTGATCGCCGCTTTCAAGAGTTCATTGAGGGCGTGCATTCTTTCTTACGTGTGGCCGAGGCAAAACAAACACGATGGTTTCATGTGCTGCTCATGTGCCATATGTAAGAATTTGAAGGAATATGTTAGCTCAAGGAGTCTTCATTCACACTTGTTGAAGTCAGGTTTCATACCAAACTATATTTGTTGAACGAAGCACGGAGAAACCAGGGTTGTAATGGAAGAAGGTGAAGAAGAACAATGGGACGATGATGACATTATTGCTGAATATGGTGTCTTCAATGATACTGCAATGGGGGAAGCTGAAGAAGAGGTGGTGGCAGAAGATGAGCCCGCTGATGATCTTGGTCAGGCCATTCATGACGCAAAAAGAGAATACGAAAGTGAAAAGGAGAAGATCAAGTTCGAGCGCATGCTAGACGATCAAAAGAGAATGCGAAAGTGATGCGGGACAGAAAAAGTTGGGTACCACACTGGAATTGCTGCAATGGAAGACAAAGAATGGTGTATCTGACAAGGGATTTGGGGAGTTACTGAAAATTCAAAAGAAGATGCTTCCGAAGGATAACGAATTGCCCGTCACTACGTACGAAGCAAAACAGGTAGTCTGCCCTTTGGGATTAGAAATCCAGAAGATACATGCATGTCCTAATGACTGCATCCTCTACTGTGGTGAGGAGTACGAGAAGTTAGATGCATGCCCGGTATATCATGCATCACGGTATAAGATCAGGCGAGATAACCCTGGTGATGTTGAGGGCGAACATCCCACGAAGAAAATCCCTACCAAGATTATGTGGTATGCTCCTATAATACCACGCTTGAAATGTCTGTTCAGAAATAAAGACCATGCAAAGTTGTTGCGATGGCACAAAGAAGACCGTAAGGTAGATAATATATTGAGACACCCTGCTGATGGGTCCTAGTAGAGAGCAATCGATAGAGAATTCCTGGAGTTTGCAAATGACGCAAGAAACTTAAGGTTTGCTTTAAGTATGGATGGTATGAATCCTTTCGGAGAGCAGAGCAGTAGTCATAGCACTTGGCCTGTTACTCTATGTATCTACAACCTTTCTCCCTGGTTATGCATAAAGCATAAGTTTATTATGATGCCAGTGCTTATCCAAGGCCCAAGGCAACCTGGCAATGACATCGATGTGTACCTGAGGCCACTAGTTGAAGAACTTCTACTTTTGTAGAACAGACCAAGTGTACGTGTGTGGGATGAGCACAAACAGGAGCACTTTGACCTGCGAGCATTGTTGTTCATAACAATCAATGATTGGCCTGCTCTAAGTAATCTTTTAGGACAATCAAACAAGGGATATAATGCATGCACGCACTGTTTCGATGATATTAAAGGTATATTTTTGAAAAAATAGCGAAAGGTCGTGTACCTTGGCCATCGTTGATTTCTTCCTGCGAATCACCCCCTAAGAAAGAAAGGCAAGCATTTTAAAGGTAAGGCAGACCACCAGACCAAGCCGGGCAACCAAACTGGTGAGGATGTACTCAATATGGTCAATGATGTGAAAGTAGTATTTGGAAAGGCACATGGCAGTGAACCTGTTCTGAACGACGCCGATGGTCACGCACCCATGTGGAAGAAGTCCATATTTTGGGAGCTACCCTATTGGCAAGTCCTAGAGGTCCGTAGCACGATCGACGTGATGCACCTAACGAAGAATCTTTGTGTGAACCTGCTAGGGTTCATGGGTATGTATGGGAAGCCTAAGGACACACTTGAAGCACAACATGACATGTAGTGTTTGAAAGAACGAGACAACCTACATCCAGAGAAGACAGATGATAGACGCCATTACTTAAGTCCTGCCAGCTACACTCTTAGCAAAGAAGAGAAGGAAAGCATGTTTGAATGCCTAGCAAGCATCAAGATACCTTCTGGATTCTCCTCGAATATAAAGGGTATAATAAATGTGCTAGAGAAGAAATTCCTAAACTTAAAGTCCCATGACTGCCACGTGCTCATGACGCAATTGCTTCCAGTTGCATTAAGAGGAATTCTACCTCCAAATGTACGTCTAGCCACCGTGAAGCTATGTGCATTCCTCAATGCAATTTCTCAGAAGGCAATCGATCCAATGGATCTAGCTAAACTACAGAATGATGTGGTTCAATGTCTTGTTAGCTTTGAGTTGGTGTTCCCTCCTTCCTTCTTTAATATCATGACACACCTCCTAGTTCACTTGGTCAAGGAGATTAGCATTCTTGGTCCTGTGTTCCTGCACAACATGTTCCCCTTTGAGAGGTTCATAGGAGTCCTAAAGAAATATATTCACAACCATGCTCAGCCAGAAGGAAGCATCGCCAAGGGCTATGGAACAGAGGAGGTCATTGAGTTTTGTGTTGACTTTATTCCCAACCTTGATCCGATTGGTGTTCCTGAATCGCGACACGAGGGGAGACTAAGTGGAAAGGAAACACTAGAGAAGAAAACATATATTGGTATGCATGATAATTATTTTAATAAAGCACACTACATAGTTCTGCAAAACTCCTCCTTGGTGGATCCGTATATCGAGACACATAAAGAGTTGCTCTGATCCGAGTTTTTAGGGAAGTCTGAAGCTTGGATTACACGTCAGCATATGGAAACTTTTAGCGATTGGTAGCGAAAAGAATGTCAGGGTGATGAGAGTATTGATGAGCAACTGTATTTGTTGGCTAGGCAACCATCATGGCATATCCTCACATACAAAGGGTACGAGATAAATGGGAATACATTTTACACAGTAGCCCAAGATAAAAGGAGCACCAACCAAAACAGTGGTGTCCGCATAGATGCCACCGACCCTAATGGAAACAAGCAAATATATTATGGTCGCATATAGGTGATATGGGAACTAAACTATGCACCTACTTTTAAGGTACCTTTGTTCAAGTGTCAATGGGTAAAGGCGACTGGAGGCGGGGTAGCAGTCGACAACCAGTATGGAATGACAATCGTAGACCTCAACAATATTGGGTACAAAGACAAACCGTTCGTCCTTGCCAAGGATGTGAATCAGATGTTCTATATCAAGGACATGTCTACAAAACTGAAGAGAGGGAAAAACAACAATGACCCAATCAATGAGCCAAAGCGCCACATAATTCTTTCAGGGAAAAGAAACATCGTCAAAATTGAAGACAAGTCAGACATATCAGAAGATTATGAAAAGGATAACCGAATTCCACCCTTCACAGTGAACAAAGACCCAAGCATCTAGCTAAATAATGAGGACACTCCATGGTTACGGCGTGATCATAACCAAAGGATATACATTAAGAAGAAGTTCACTACTATGCCCACTTGATATATAGTGATGTATTAGACCTATTATGTAATAACTGTGACCTCATATTTTTTTGTTGTGTTTTCATATTTTCTATGGTTTAAATGAATTTTCTGCTTGACGGTGGATTTCCCGTGGAGAATGTGTGATGAAAAACCAAGTGATCAACATTAATAAGATGTGAAAACTTATTTCCTGTCAAAAAGTAATAGTTTTAATGATTTTAATGAAGTAGTATATTTTTGCATGGTGCAAATTGTAATTATTATTTACACTATGTTAAATATTTATACAGTAAAATAAAAGAGTTTAGGCTATAAATTTTTGTTGTGTATAATAATGCAAAACCAAGTCCAGAAATATTTATTATAATTTTTTGGATGATATTTTATTTATTAGGCAATTAATAACTCTCTGCATATTTATATAAAAGAAATAAATAAAAAAGGGAAAAACGTTTGGAACCAACTGCAGCCCACCTTTACTCCCGGGCCGATCAACCACCCAGGACTAAAGGTTGGCTACGTTTTCGTGGCCCACCAAAAAAAATAACTTTAGTCCTGAGTCATGGCTGCACCCGGGACTAAAGGTCAGACCTTTAGTCTGGGTTCTTACCATCAGCCAGGACTAAAGGTTCTTTAGTCCCAGGCCGTGGCTTTACTTTACCATAACCTGGGACTAAAGGTTCTGTAGTCCTGGTCCGTGGCTTCACCCGGGACTAAAGATCCACCAAATAGATATTGCCTCGTCTTCTTCTCCCCATCCATCGTCTTCATTCTTCGCCGGAGAGCCACCGCGCCGCCGCCGCTCCCCATAGCCTCCAGACGCCTCCACGTGCCTCTCTCGTCTCTCGCCATCTCCGCCAGCAGCCCCAGCTCATGCCTCTCCCATTTGTGCACGGCGCCTAGACCCGGATCCACCACCACCATCCTCGCCCTCGCCCAGATCTAATTTGGATCCACCATGGCCTCATCGCCGTCGTCGATCCTCAACCTCGTCGTCGTCCCCGTCGCATCCTCATCGTCGAGAGATCACCTCTGGCCATCCTTGTCGTCCTCCACGCCCGTCGTCCTCGTCAGCGTGCTCATCCTCGTCGTCGACTTGATTAAAACCTCCGACCATCGTGCTTGTGTTGCTCGCCGTGCTATATGTGAGCAACAGTGTGTGTATATTTATTTGTAGATTTTATTTGTGTATGAGTGTGTGCTCGGACCGGCTCGTGTCTGGTCGGTGGTGGATGCTGCTGATGTGGCGAAGGTCATTGTAGGTGGCTAGAATGTCGTGCCCGCATCCCTTTCGGCTTGGGTGTCGCCGGTGCGGGGAGATTAGAGTTCTGCACACTCTTGTTCACGGTCACGGCTGCGAGGAGGGAAGCAACGACGGCCACGGCTACGGGGAGGGTGGCTTCGGTTGAGGAAAAAACTTAAGCCCATGGTGGTAGCGGCAGATGCCTGGGGGCGTCGGTAGCTGCGTCGAGCGCAAAGCAGTGCCGATGGCGTTTGACGCGCCCAAGTGGACATGGATGGTGTACAGGAGGCGTTCCATGGGCAAGTTGGCATTGGCTCGTTGGCTCCGTCTGTCCGTCGCTTGGAACGCACGTACTAGTTGAACTTATGGATGCCGGCCCCTAGATCTGAGACGTTCGACGACGTCCGTGACGTAGTAGCAGGGCACGTAGTTCTCATACTCGGGTGGGCATACCTTCGCCTCCTTGGCGTGGACTAGTTAGAAAATTGTAGAAAATCCGTAATAGTTGAACTCGTGGACCATGTTCAGCTCGGCGAGCATGTTCTCTGCCGAGTGGTAACGGACGTCAAGGAGGACCGTGTTCCCTTCCTCGTAGAATTGGAGCTCTTCCGTGGCCAAGTACGGTACCGTCCGGTGGAGAAATGCTCGCCGAGATGATCACGTAAGCAAGGTCAACTAGTACTGATGGTTATTTATTCACACGTCCCGATATCGTCGCAGTAGTCTGTCAATCACCGTACCCAAACGTAGTATATATATAAATATAAACGATAAACGGTTATTATGTGTGTACACTCCCATTCTTCTGTTAACCTGTGGAAATATCATGTGAATTACTTACCTGCCACAATGACCATGGCCACGGCCATGAAAATGCCAACAACACAACACTAGCAACCTTGTCGGCAAGCACCATTGTGTTGTTGGGACGAATTACTATATGGAGAGAAGCACTTGTTCCTCTCTGTCTGGATGGGTTCTTGTTCATTCATTGCTCTCCTCTTCCCCGCCGGGTTATATATACCTAGAGTGTTGTTATTACATTTGTTGCATCAATATCTTACTTTTACCAAAGTCTCCTTTGACGAACTTTCTAGAAATCATAGAGTAATCAATAGAGTCTACTGGAGTACAGATACAGAAATGATTTTTACAAATGTTACTATTCTTGAGGTGGCATGTCCTGCAGGAGTTCATTTTATAGATATAGTTTTTATTTTTTATAGATATATCTGGTGGTGTAAAAGCTAGATGGCTGCCTCGAGAGACAACATGGATGAAGAAATGATGAATATTATCAACACCGGCACTCAATTTACCGATGGTGACCAGCAGGATGTAGATGACGGGAGTCAATACCTGGCTCTTGAAGATAACCAAGAAAATATTGTGCAAGAAAATACTGGCGAGGTATATATATTTATATATATATTTGAATATTATATATATATATATTTGAATATTATATTTATATATATATTTGAATATTATATATATATATATATTTGAACATCTATCATCTATTATGTGTACACATGATATTAATTTATTCTTTTTTATACGTAGCCCTCTGGATCGACGACCACAACGGCGAAAAGCAAAAAAAAATCAAGGCCTGAAAAAGCTATTGGAGGGGCGCTACATAATATCAGAATTCAATATCGAGACAGGCGAACCACTTGGTCCACATGCAAGGAAATTCGTGCAACACCGTGGGTGCCTTGTAAGGGACAGACTTCCGATCAGTGCCCATGAATGGAAGCAAAAGATCAACGAGCCTTATGTTAGTTTTGTCTCTGATCTTGATAAGAATTTAATTTGGGATGATATCCTTCAACATTTCACATTGCAAGCGGATGATTATGATGCTATCAACAATGATGAATTGAAGAAACTAGTTCGAAAGTGGGCTATGAAGAAGATGGCCACACAATTCCAGACTTGGAAGAAATCCCTATATACAAAATACGTCAAGAAGAACCTAACGCCCAATTTTAATACCAGCAGCCCGCTCGCAAAGTTGAGGCCCTACTGGAATGATTTTGTACAGTACAAGACATCAGAAGATGGTGAGGAACGGGTGAGAAGGAACCAAGAGAATGCCCGACAGAAGGTATACCACCATAGCATGGGATCAGGTGGCTACGCGACTGCCATTCTCAAGTGGGAGAAAATGAAAGCGGATATTCTTGCCAAGGGTATCGCACCAGAATCACTCAATTGGCCCACACACGCGAAGAATTGGTTTTTCGCTCATGGGGAAAGACTGGACCTAGAGATCGGAAAGCTGGTTCATGGCACAAAACTCGAAAGAGCAACACAAAGATTGTCTTATGCTCTACAAGCTAAAGCTATTGGTGCGTTCAGGCCTAATAGAGAGAAGGATGAACTGACGTATGCCCTCGGGACCGCTGAACACAGTGGCCAAATAAGAGGTTTAGGACGGAACATTTCTTGGGAGCATGGTTTCCCTTATGATAGAGATACCTACAGAAGCCGACAGAGAAGGAAGGATGAGGATGTAGCGCGGATCAACAGGTTAGAGGAATTGGTTCGTGAGTCACGGGAGGCATTGCTTTAAGCACAGGAGCGCGAAAAAGACATGCAAGCTAGAATGCAGGACGAAATCATAAAGCAAGTGCAAATAGCAATGAGTGCCCAGAGACAGGCATCAAATATAGGAATGAACATTAATATTAGCCCCCTTGATCAGTTGAAAAGTAGCTGCGCTTCTACGAAGTTGCCAAATCAAGATGACGCAATGCTACGTTTCCTCGTGGATGACATCACTGCACCGTTTACATCATGTGAGCTACATATTCCAAAAGAGAATGCCACAATCATGGTGGCTCTCGGTGTTTTTTCTCCTCCAGATCCTACCAAGACACTAAGAATCTATGGGGCAATAATACCACCTGGATATGTTAGCGTCTCAGTGGATAGAGTTAACAAAGGTTTTAGTGACCTGCCTCTTGACATTCCAGGAGGTGATGGAGAGAAGACTCTAGGAGAAGCAGAGAAAACATTCATATTATGGCGCAAGCGCTACATCATTATTCCCGGGGTCTCTAGTCCACCACCACTTCCTCAACTGCTAGACAATAGGTGTGGACAAAAGTGAACAAAACAATTTTTTCACAAACTTTCTATTGACATGCATGATTAATAATAACAATTTCTTATACCTAATTATTCTTTTTTGTAATCACACAGCAGGGCCTCCGCCAACCTAAGTCCAATTATTCAATCTCTAGATCATCATAGTGCTCCGAGCAATCAGGTGGCAACGCCGCCACCGCCGCCACCTCCAAGGAGGTCTCCAACGCCTCCAACAGCTGCCCCACCTCCCTTGATGACTAAGAGGAAGCCAGCTCCTAAGAGGTCCGCCCTGCAAACAAAGTCGTTGTCCCACCAGCCGACAAAGAAGAAAGTCTCATCTAATCCAGTTATTCTCCAAAAAATGTCTTTCGAGAAAAGTAAAAAGGAATTAAAAGCTGCAATAAAAAAAGATATGGACAGTTTCTTCGAAAAAGTAAAAAAAGCAACGAGAAGAGAGGGACAACCCGGAGAAATCATACTTCTACCTACCTCTAGATCTTCTAAGAAAGAAGGTGGACCAGAAAAAGCAGAAATCTCAAAAGACCCGGCCAAAATTAGACTATGACCGCTCTCTCACCAAGTCATTTGAGGCGGCGCAGAAAAATACTAGACCAGGGAAAGGTGTTGCATAACTCGGACAACAATCGCAACAATTAGTCCCCCCTCTTGTCGTTCATAATGAATATGGTTCGAACTTAGACTTAGACATCGATTTTGAGGAGCTGGCTTGGTTTTACGAGAAAACTGGTTTGGACCTTGCCCAAGTGCTCGCTGAAGGACCATCTACTCTGAAACTGGATCCTTGGAAGAAATTTGAACGTGGAAAGAGTCTATACAACCCTAAGGCCTTAGGTGAACTGGGTACGCAAATGTACCTGCTAAACAAGTGGTACATGGCGGCGTGTGAACGGGGAGAGGCCTTTGTTACTGTCAGAGTTAGAAACCAACATTACTTCCGTGGCGATGACGTTCTATATGTCGAGTTTGAAAAATTACACCAACTATGCCACCTAGACTCTCTCGACAAAAGTCTCATTAGCTGCTATTGTCTGTAAGAATGATTATTTTCTACTATTAAAGTGTGTATATATAAAGCTACATGTATATATATACATTATATATCCTCACACTATATTTTTATATATGCAGATATGAGATGACAGAACTCAGAAATAGAAAGGATAATGATGTTGGTTTCGTTGATCCAAATGTCGTATTCAAACACCCTATTCCCCCGCCTCAATGGAAAGCTGAACTCAAGAAAAATCTCATGAGGTTCTTAGTGAACCAACAAAACAAGGACATACTCTTCTCCTACAACTTCAAGTGAGTGTTAAATAATTAATATCGATTATATGGACATTTGTTCAATTATTTGCTTACTAGCTAAGCTATCTTTCATATATATACATATATGTTGACTCTAGTTAATGTCGATCATATTTGTGTATAAAAACATATGCAGCAATCACTGGATATTGATGGTCATCGATATGGCCAATAGTCGGTTGAGAATCTTAGACTCATTAAGAAAAGAGCAAACAGAGTACCAAGACATGATAGATATTATCCAAGGGTAATATAGTCTCTCTAGCAACTATATATACTCCGATCTCTTAACTGCAACAATTATTAAAGACCAAATTAATGTTTTATTTTATGGGGCGCAGTGTTTGGAAAAGTTTCATTGAGAATCACCACATGAAATCTTGCAAAGCGTCACTGGATGTAATCGCACACAAAGTAAGTATGTTTGCGAGTTAACACTATGCATGCTTTCAATTCACCGGATCTTTTTTCTCGTAAAAGTGGGTTCTGAGGCAAGAACAGGGGAAAACACTCGGATATATGTTTGTCGAGTTTATCGGGGCTTAACACAAAAAGAATCCTGAAAAGATCCTCAAGTATGTTATATAAATATTTTCATAATATTCACAATTTCTTTTGTTCTCATATATAAAGTGAGCAACACACACACCACACACACACACACACTCATATATTA
This sequence comes from Miscanthus floridulus, assembly GCF_019320115.1. Taxonomy (NCBI): domain Eukaryota; kingdom Viridiplantae; phylum Streptophyta; class Magnoliopsida; order Poales; family Poaceae; genus Miscanthus; species Miscanthus floridulus. The sequence goes on from NW_027096280.1 coordinate 158,390, forward strand.
TATATTATTATATATATATATATAATAATTGCATTCAGTACCACTACAAATAGTAACCACCTATTTACTATAATTTTATATACTAATTACTATAATGTCAATACATATTTACGATAGTTGGGTTACGATAACATGGGGATATTTACCATAACGTTATATTAAACCACTTAGTAAGGAGTTACTATACTTCGTAAATTAACATAGTAATTATCATAACTCAAAGTGGCTACAGAATAAGTTATTCTGTAGCCAGCTACAGGATAGTAGTTCTATATATATATATATATATATATATATATATTAATACTTTTCCTTTAACTTTTATTGAAGACTCTATGGTTGAAGAAAAAAGTCATACGACGTGACCAACTGAAAGCAATTCAAAAGACCATAGTAGGATTTCTTAATGACCAGGTCCTCAACCCCGCCGGCGAGTTCTACAATGACGTCAACGAAACATGGAAGCCAAACTAGATGGAGTAATTTTGTTATCCCAAGGATACAATAGAATATACAATACAACCTTTAATTGTATTATATATATATATATACACACACACAAACATACATATTATATGTACATAAAATAATGTACAATATATGTATATGCATGTAATATATATGTTAGTTTTATATTTTAGTTTATACAAAATGTTCGAACATTATAAACGTGTAGAATACGTATATTATTAGCAGCGTAGAATGCGTATTCGAAAACCTATTCGAAAACCAAAACGAATCATCAATTGAAAATAGAAACAAAAAAAACCTTTAGTCCTGGTTGGTAATACCAACCGGGACTAAAGGGCCGCCCCACGTGGCCAGGCCGGGAGACGCTTTAGTCTCGGTTGGTCTTACCAACTGGGACTAAAGGTGCACCTTTAGTCTCGGGCGCGAAACCAGGACTAAAGGAGGGAACCTTTAGTCCCGATTTGGTACTTCCGGTTCTAAAACCGAGACTAAAAACGGTTGAGAACCAGAAGTACAGCCCGTTTCTCCGCTAGTGATGGTTGTAAACTATCAAGCAGTGGCTTGCTGTTTGCACCAAGATGGTACAAATAGTTGTTATTGCGATGATATGATTGCAGCAAACGCAATATAGACAGTGGATAAATAGTATCAATTGTTGTTATTGCGATGACGATTGCAAGTAATGCGATATGGACGGTACGTCATCAGAAAAAAAAAAAAGCAAGCAAAGCTATCAGATGCGGCTGTGCAGGAACTGTGTGGCAGACAGGCCCAGGTACTCCGCGGTGACGGGCCTGAAGACGCGCGGCTCGTCGGACTCGAGCGCCGCCGCAAGCTGCGTCCACAGGAAAGCGCTGGCAATCCACGAGCCATCACCCCCGGGTCGTGCGGCGATCTGCATGAACCCAGAGCACAACCTCGCCGTCATCGCGCTTGTTGGCAGTACCATAGCGGCGGGGCCGAAGCCGAAGTCCGTGTCGGTGGCGAACGAGGCGAACGAGGTCACGGTCATCGTCGGGCTGCCCAGCCCGATGCACGCGGTCTCGACGTACCGCTCGGTCTTGTGCTCCTCCACCCAGTCCACCAGCTCCTGGATGTGCTCGTTGTACGCCGGCGCTGTGATCGTGTCGCTCACCATGGCGGCCACGTCCGCCAGCGGCGCCCGCGCAACGTGGTCCACGCGCTCCTCTCGGAGCACGAAGGTGGTGACGTTGCCGACGTAGTTGCGCATCGCGGTGCGGAGCTCCGGCGGCGATGTGAGCCGTGGGCGCCCGTCCACCCACCATCCCATCCGGCAGCATGCGTCCGCCGCGCCCACGACGCCGGCGAGGGCCTTCCAGAGGTAGGCCGAAACAGCCTGTACGCGAGTCGCGCGCCGGCCGTTTCGGCTCGCCTCCTCGCGCAGCCAGGCGATGTCGGACGCGTCGACGTAGTACAGGCGCTCGACAAAGCTCTGCTGGAAAGTCAGGACGTTGACCTGGCTCCTGGCGTCCACCGCCGTGAACGCCTCGTTGAGATCGGCGGCGCTGTATGACGGCGTCGGGCGAGGCCGGAACACGGAGCGGTCGAGGTTCGGCTGGGACCCCGTGGAGAGCTTCCCCGACAAGGCGAGCTCTGACCACGCGCTGACGAGCGAGCTGAGCGCTCTCCCGTCGACGAGCAGGTGGTTGGTGGACCACGCCACGGTGAAGCCGCCGCACGAGAACGACACCACCTGAACAGACAGCGCCACGTCCTCGCCGTACGGCAGCTGGATCCTCCTCAAGGACGTGCTCATCTCGGCGTAGTTCAGGCTCGCCAGCGCCACGCCGCCGGCTTCCCCGACCACGAGCTCCGCGCCTTGGTTGCTGCAGTGAACCTCGGGGAGGCCGGAGCTCGGGTTGGTCGCGATGCGGCCGGCGAGAAGGAAGTAGTGGTTCAGCAAGGAAGGCAAGCCAGCCTCGAAGGTGGCCACGACGGCGTCGAAGGCCACGGTGGTGGCCGGAGGCTTGGGGTAGAGGCAGAACATGGCGACCTGTATGGTTTGCGGGAGGAGATCGAGGTTGGAGACGGCGAGGACGTGCGGCTCGATGGAGGTGTTGGATGCCATCACGAGACGGCGGCTCACGACTCGGACATGCAAGTCCTTGCAGCCATGGACGCTAGCCATTCTTCCTCGTACACTCGTGTCTGCTGGCTTGGCTTGCTTGCTTTTGTTACGTCTTACGTGTACTAGCTAGCTAGGCGCGCGGTAGGGTAGATTCTGAAAGAAATGCGCCGCCTACGGCCTACGTATAAACGCACATCCACTTCGATTCTCTGAGATGACATAAACTAGATGCTGAGCTCACTGGCTCTCGAATTTAGCAATGTTTGTGAGCCCTTGAAGTCAACGGAATCTTTCGTAGAAACGGGGGCTTCGATGCCGCTAGGAAAAATAAAAGAACAAGCCAGGCACGATTCAATAATCGAGCTAGGCGGTTGACTTGTAGGATCGTATGATAGGCATGAGTACGCCATTTACAACTTATTAGGAAGAACTTCGAACATATTTGGCAAAAGTTCGGGCGCTGTTAAAAAAATATCTCAATAGTTTGGCATGCATTGTATGTAATTTATTTTACATATGCAACTTCGTCCGACAGTGTATGAGCTAGACCTTGACGTGGTAGACATCGATTTTTTTCTTTTGCTAGTAGTACCAATTTGGGCCTTATTTCTAACGATAATGATATGATTAAAATGCCTGACGGACGGATGCCTCACACCGCTTGGGGTAGAGGCAGAACATGGCGACCTGTATGGTTTGCGGGAGGAGATCGAGGTTGGAGACGGCGAGGACGTGCGGCTCGATGGAGGTGTTGGAGGCCATCACGAGACGGCGCGCGGCTCACGACTCGGACATGCAAGTCCTTGCAGCCATGGACGCTAGCCATTCTTCCTCGTACACTCGTGTCTGCTGGCTTGCTTGCTTTTGTTACGTCTTACGTGTACTAGCTAGGCGCGCGGTAGGGTAGATTCTGAAAGAAACGCGCCGCCTACGGCCTACGTATAAACGCATCCACTTCGATTCTCTGAGATGACATAAACTAGATGCTGAGCTCACTGGCTCTCGAATTTAGCAATGTTTGTGAGCCCTTGAAGTCAACGGAATCTTTCGTAGAAACGGGGCTTCGATGCCGCTAGGAAAAATACACGAACAAGCCAGGCACGATTCAATAATCGAGCTAGGCGGTTGACTCGTAGGATCGTATGCGAGTACGCCATTTACAACTTATTAGGAAGAACTTCGAACATATTTGGCAAAAGTTCAGGCGCTGTTAAAAAAATATCTCAATAGTTTGGCATGAATTGTATGTAATTTATTTTACATAGGCAACTTCATCCGATAGTGTATGAGCTAGACGTTGACGTGAGACATCGATTTTTTCTTTTGCTAGTAGTACCCATTTGGGCCTTATTTCTAACGATAATAATATGATTAATACGCCTGAACGGACGGATGCCTCCCACCACTCACTCTCGCAGCGCTCACGGCCCTCCCCATTCTTATCCATTTACGTCTTGCCCCACACCCGATGACGCGACCATCAATGCTTCCCTAGCTAGTGGCGGCTCCATCCCCCACCCGACGTCCTCCTCCCCTTCCCCGGCAGCTCCTCCCCCACCTCGGCGTCCTCCTTCCGCCACCCCAGCATCCTCCTCCCCCACTCCGGCGGCTCCTTCCCCCACCCCGGCAGTGCCCTTCCCCCCACCCCGACGTCCTCACCCACCGGAATCGTCCAATGCCCGCAGATCCGGTGGCCCTCTCCCCTACCCTGGCGAGATCCAAGCAAGCCGTTAACCCTCCCCTACCCCGACCGGCGATGCCCTCCTTAGATCTGGCAACGCTCTTCTCCCTCGGCTGACGGCGGGCATGGCGGGCGCGCACCATCCAGCGAGCTTGCGCCCACTGCAGTTGCCCACCAGGTAGGTCATGGCCGTGCGGCGATGTTGTGTTTCAAGTGTTTGTGGACGTAAGCCCATGTTTTAGTGTTTCAGATGTTTCATATGTATGTTTCAATTGTTTCATGCGGATGTTGCAAAAGTAGATCGGGTTGTTGCATATGTTGCAATTGTTATACATGTATGTTGCAAGCATCTATCCCAATGTTTCATCTGTTTTTTGCACACGCATGTTGCAAGTGTTTTAGACGCATGTCTCAAGTGTTTCATCTATTTTTTTTGTATGTTGCAAGTGTTTGCATCTGGATGTTTTAAAAGTAGATCGGAATATTGCACATGTTGCAATGGTGTTTCAATTGTATGTTCCAAATGTTTCATCTATTTTAGACGTATGTTGCAAAAGTTTCATCTGGATGTTGCAAAAATGGATCGGGTGTTGCAGGGCGCGGGGTGGGCGTGGGTCCCTACGACAAACGCGGGCGCAGGTGTTGGGGGGCGGGACGCGGGGCGTGAGGCGGGATGTGGACGCAAGAGCGGCACAGGATGCGACGTCCGGCCGGACGTCCGGGCGCTAGGCGTACCATATTTCTAATGGTGAGTGAGTTACTATATGTAAGAAACGTACATATCACTCAAAGATAGCATAATAGTAATAGACAATGTTTCCAAAGGATCAGCTATAGCATAACTTCCTCCGTCTTAAAATCAGTGCTCATCTTGTACTTGAAGGAGTAAGTTTGACTAAATATATATTAAAAGTACTTGAGATTATTTGTCTCTCCAAGAAAATTTAAATGACTTATAATTTGAGACGGAGAGAGTAGCATTTTAGGAAGAACTTTGGTCTCCAAACTGCAAAAACTATGATGACAAATACAATTAAAATATGGGCAACCCTTAATTTTTAGCATGTATTTTAGAAAATCACAAAGATTTTTTTGGAGGCTCTAGGTCCTTAATTTTGGATCCACAAGAAATGGAAAATGTGATACTTTGATATTCTCTTTATTATTACTCATATAAAAGGATTTGCATAAAAAAATCGCCGGGCACTGCCGCGATCAAAGACAAACGGAGAGGCCGAAAGGGATGGCACGAGCTTACGTTGAGCTAGCTTGGCCTGTTGGGCCGCCGTTGCTAAGTATCAACTGGGCCAGAGTACTGCCAGTCCATCAAGGCTAATTTCTGAGGCATCGTCGTCTTCCTTGGTCGGGTGCTGGAGCCACCAAACGCCAACAACGCAAAACTCCGCCGCAGACAGGCCATTGGAAGGAGAAGAAAGGAGTGGGGTCTTCAGTTCAGCTAGCTGGGGCAGCTGCCGTACCCTGCCGTAGGTGGAGCTCCGCCTCTGTCTGCACTTGAGAGGTTGGCAAGACTAGGGATAAATACGGACGGTATTACATTTGTTTTTATACTTCTGTCCGAATTCGGATTCGAATATGGATAGTGTCAACTATATTGGATAGGATATGATTGAATATCGACATCATAAATATATGATTTGAGTATTCGGATACGGATACGGTATCGAATGTTGGATATCCGGACTCGGATACGGACAGATCTCAACCCCGCAGGACTCATCCGCGTGTGCGGCCTACACCGAGAACACAACCACCCACGCCTAGGTTCTTGTGGTGGATTCACTGGATTCAACCAATTGATTGCTATTTTGAACTGCGATTCTGTGAATTTGTGATCCTGTTAATTTCCACCACAGTCTTCTTGCGGGCCAGAAACACGAATCACGATGATTCCAGGAATAGCCCCCAAGACGGCGGCGCTGCCGGTGGCCTGGGCACCTCAGCCTCGGCACAAGTTCGTGTTCGGCGCGGGCTTCGTCGGCCGCTACGTCTCGGAGCGCCTCCTCGCGCAGGGCTGGTTGGTTACCCTCTCACTCTTGCCCCGCCGACTTCATCCTCCCTGCTTCTCGCTGGCTGGGCGGCTCCGGCGCAAATCAAGCCCTTAATTTCTAGTTCCCCGTCTCAGCTTGATTTCTGATTTGGGAGTGGGTGAATTTACAGGCAGGTCTCTGGGACGTGCACCAGTGCCACCAAGAAGAGGGAGCTCGAGATGCTGGGCATGAATGCTTTCGTTTTCAATGCCACACAGAGCAGGTGTGGATTCGTGCTGCTTATCCTGGCCCCTTTTCATACTTGCACTTGTTTCTAGCCTGCTCCTTTTGCTTGAACATTGATGGTTCATCAGCCAGAAACATTTCTAAATAATGAATCAAATATAATGAAAGCAGAAACAACCTAAATCGTCAATAAGTTGCTGGATTCACCTGTAGGAACTAGTAAGCAGGTGGGAAGCCCTTCCTATAGTCCACTGATTATTCCCTTAATGATAGTAATCCCACTGGCACATTTTACTTGCAAAGACCGTAGAGATGGGCCTATAGCAGTTTCTGGTGAAATCATGCAGAAGCAGGTGGTAACAAGGTTACTAATCCGTTAGTTTGGCTTTGTAACGCATTGCTTGCACTAGGTAACTGTTTGCAGCATAGATTCACTAGCCGTAATTTAAGCCTATCAGATAGGCTAGTTGGTAGAGGTTAGTTTACTTAGCTACCATGATATCAAACTGTGTATCTGACAACATTCTGAGGTCTGAGCACCCCTTGTTACTTAGCATGTGTTCTCCATATCCTCTTGCACATATTAATGACTGTGTGTTACGGCGCTTGCAGTGTGGTGTGTTAAAATTATAGGATCATTAGATGTAGATCTAGGGGTGCCGACTTGACTAGAATAGGATAAACATGCCCTAGAACATGGACTACGAGATCCAAGAGGGAGAGGGGAGTAGAGGTACCGACCATCGAAGGGCTTGGTGGAGCTGGAACTGTCCATCGCGTCGGTAGAGAGGGCGGTGAAGAGGTGGCGCTCCAGTGGCGGTGTAGCGGTGAAGTGGTCCAACGGCAACGGCGACCCGGTGATGGTGCTTCTCGTCGCTGGTTGCGCCCCACACTAGATCAGGTTAGGTTTTGTCGGTGGGCATGGCGGCTCACGGTGAACCTCGTACTGAGAGCCGTCGGCCCTACCTCTCTTTGTAGCGCAGTGCGACGGGGGTCCACCAACCATGTAGGGTTGAGCGCCCTCGATCAGGGCGCGAGGTCAAGACCCAACTCGGCCGTTGGGCCGAGCTGGAGGGATCAACACTAACAATCTTCCCCTTGATCTCATCTTATTACTTAAACTTAACTTACTTTATCTTTTTTTTATTCCATCACAGATCAGTGCATAGAGCGTGCCTCATCGTCACGGTCAGTGCCATTAGATTAACAGCTACAATGCACCTCTCTGTTTTGAAACAGAATCTCAACTAGGCCCTTATTGTCCAGGAATCATAGGCTTTTCCTTAAACCCATGCCGGTTAAGTGTTCTCTGAACATGTTGGGTGGTAAGCCTTTTATAAGCGGATCCACGAGCATCTTTTCTATACTTATTTGCTCAAGACTAATTATATGATCTCGGACTTTATCTTTCACAACATAATACTTTATGTCAATGTGTTTGACAGCACCACTTGACTTATTGTTGTGAGCATAACATATTGCTGGATTATTATCGTAGTATAACCTGAGTGGCTTATGTATGTCGTCTACCACTTTCAACCCGGGTATGAACTTCTTCAGCCAATTCATCTGCCCTATGGTCTCATAACACGCTACAAACTCGGCATACATCGTAGATGATATAGTGATGGTTTGCTTGGAGCTTTTTCACGATATAACTCCTCCTGCGAGAGTAAATATATATCCTGACATGGACTTTCTATCATCTCCCGCATAATCTAAATCTAAATACCCATCTATGTGTAGGGAATCAGATCTTCTATACGTTAGCATGAGGCCTTTTGTGCCTTGCAAGTAACGCACAACTTTCTTTACCAGTCTCCAATGTTATATTCCTAGATTATTCTGATAGCTGCCAAGTAACCCGGTAACAAACGTCAAGTCAGGGCGTGTATACACTTGAGCATACTATAAACTTTCGATAGCTGACGTATAGTTTTCATTTGATCGATCTCATATTGGTTTCTAGAACATTGGAATTCCCCAAATCTATCACCCTTGACTATAGGAGCAGGTGAAGGCTTATAATTTTGTATACAATATTTCTTTAGAACCTTTTCTAAGTATGTCTTTTGTGATAATCCTAAAACTCCCTTTCTTCTATCTCGGTGAATCTCTATTTCTAGAACGAACAAAGCTTCACCGAGATCCTTCATATCAAAATTTGAGGACAAGAACTTCTTCGTTTCTAGTAGTAGATTAACACCACTACTGGCGAGTAAGATGTTATCCACATACAAGATTAGGAAAATGTATTTCCCATTCTTGAACTTTGTATAAACGCAATTGTCATCTACATTTTTTTGAAACCCAAACTTCCTTATTGTTCTATCAAACTTTAAATACCACTATCTTGATGCTTGTTTTAATCCGTAAATGGTTTCTTCAGGCGGCATCCCATACGTTCCTTTCATTCCACAACAAAACCTTTTGGTTGTGCCATGTAAATATTTTTCTCAAAATCCCCATTTAGGAACGTCGTCTTTACATCCATCTGATGTAATTCTAAATCGTAATGTGCTACAAGCGCCATTATAATTCTAAAAGAATCCTTACATGAGACTAGAGAAAATATCTCATTGTAATCTATGCCTTCTCTTTGCGTGAAGCCTTTCGCCACAAGTCGCGCTTTAAATCTTTCTACATTCCCTTTGGAGTCATATTTAGTTTTGTAGACCCATTTACAGCCTATTGTCTTGGCTTCTTTAGAAATTATTTCTAAGTCCCAAACAACATTGGTATCCATTGATCTCATTTCATCTTGTATGGCTTCAAGCCACTTTGATGAGTGAGCGCTTCTCATGGCTTCTTCAAATGAGGTGGGATCACCCTCTATTTGAAATTCTTCACATTCATAGACTTCGTAGTAATTAGGAATGATTGGTTTCCTGACTCTTTGAGACCTTCTAGGGGCCTCGTTAGTTGACGCTTGTTCTGTATGAGGCTATTGTTGCTCTTCCTCATGTGTGACAACAGGTTCTACAGGATCCTGAAGGACAGGTTCCTCATGTTCATTCATTATCGCCATAGGAGAACTAACAACAGGTGCTGTTACTACAGTGTCTTGCACTGTTGGTACATCAACAACAGGTAGCGTGAAGAATGGCTCCTGAACCATCAGAGTAGGTACATGTACCCGCTTCTCATCTAGGTTAATTTCTCGCGCTACCATGCTCCCCTTGATCAACTCTTCCTCTAAGAATACATCATGTCTTGTTTCTACAAACTTTGTATGTCTGTCAGGACAATAAAAGCAATAACCTTTTGACTTTTCTGGATAGCCAATGAAATGACAACTGAGTGTCTTCGAGTCTAGCTTTCCTATGTTTGGGTTAAAGACTTTAGCCTCAGCTGGACAACCCCACACACGTAAATAGTTAAGTGAGGGTTCTTTTCCTGTCCACAACTCATATGGTGTTTTGAGCACTGACTTGTTTAGCACTCGATTAAGAATATGAATGGCGGTTTTTAACGCATTCATTCATAAACTTATCGGTAGAGTAGAGTAACTTATCATACTTCTCACCATATCCATTAAGGTACGGTTGCGTCTTTCAGCTACTCCATTTTGCTGAGCCTCTCCCGGTGTAGAGTACTGGGCAACTATGCCATATTCCTGTAAAAACCTAGCAAAAAGGTTCAGGAACTTGGCCATATGGGGTGTGTCGGCCGTAGTATTCCCCCCACGGTCGGATCTTATTAATATCTTAATCTTTAAATTATGCTGATTTTCTACTTCAGCCTTAAATATCTTAAATTTATCCAATGCTTCTGATCTTTCCTTAATTGAATAAATATAGCCATAATGAGAATAATCATATGTAAATGTTATAAATGAATCATAACCATCCACAATCTTCACATGAAAAGGACCATAGATGTCTGTGTGAATTATTTCTAAAATTCCTACGCTTCCTTTGACATCTTTCTTTATTTTCTTAACATACTTTCCTTTTATGCAATCAATGCATTGTTCTAAATCTAAAAATTCTAATGGCAGAAAAATTGATTTCTTAATCAATCGTTCTATTCTCCCCCTCGAAATATAGAGTAAACGATAATGCTATAATTTCGATGATACATTATGAACTCTCTTCTGCTTATTGAGCGGGAACTTTCTGCACTAGGTACGCCCTTTATAGACGAGGAGGCATTCTCATTCTCAATGCTCACAACATACACATTCTCAGAAAAGTGATAACAAATAAAGCTTGTCTTGTCGGAAGGCAAGACGAACACACTTATTATTAAACACAATCTGACATTTGCTATTACCAAAATGGCAATCATATCCATCATCGTCTAGACGAGAAACACTTATTAGATTTCTATGCAAAGAGGGTACATAAAGGACATCTAAAAGCTGAAGTACAAAATGATCATCTAATTCTAGTGAGAGTTCTCCAATGGCTTCAACTTTAGCTTCAACTCTATTTGCTACTTTAATTCTTCTTTCTCCTCTTTGCAGGGTCCTCCTCGTATGGAATCCCTGTAATAACTTTGCAACATAAATAGTTACACCTGAGTCAATCCACCAAGTAGATTTTTCATAACTTAAATACAAGGACTCATCTATGAATATAATAATGTTCTCACCTCTCTTCAAAAGGCTCTTCAGGAAATCTGGACAGTTCTTTTGGTAATATCCATGCTTCTTTCACCATTTGCATTGATTCTTGTCAACTTGGATATTGTTGTTCTTCTAATGGTGATCATTCTGAGGGGCTTTCCCTCGAGGTTTGGCATTCTTATTAAAGTTCTTCTTTTTATAGTCCTTCACATGGTTAGCAGAGTCACCATGTGAGCTCTTAAGCCTCTCCTCTTCTTGCACACACATTGCAATGAACTTCTCAATGTCCCACTTGTCTGGTTGTAAGTTGTAGTTCACAACAAAAGTCTCATACTCTTTGGGCAAAGAAGTAAAAATCAAATGAATTAGGAACTCATCCTTGAGCCCCAAGTCCATTGGCTTGAGCTTAGATGCCGTGTTGCTCATCTTCAATATGTGCTCTCTAATCCCTCCACCAGAGTATTTGTCATTAACTAACTTCTTAATGAGAGTGCTTGCATAAGCCTTTGAAGAGCCAGTAAACTGACTCTCCACTTTCTTGAGATATTCGGTGGCGGTGTCACAATATGGAATTGATCCCCTTAATGCATCTAAATTAGTGGACTTGGCCACCATCAAGCACTTGTGGTTCGAAATGTGCCACTTCTTATGATCAAGATTGTATTTCATTCTCACTTCTGTATGATCTCGCTGCCAAGCAGTGAAATCAGCATCAGTTTTATTCTCTACTCTCACCGGGTCCACTAGCTCAGTAGGACACGGAGATGTAAGTGCTAGGTCATTCTCGGACAGCGCAAGTGCCGACTCATACTTCTCTCGCCATACGCGATAGTTGCCCCCTTCAAGAGGCGGAATGTGCGAGATGAATGCCATAGGGTTGAGTCCTGAAAACATCATCAAAGAAAGTGAGAAAACATGATATACTAATTGCATGGCTTAATTTAACGTTGGTCAAAATTAAAACATACAATGTGATTCTACATTAATTCTACATCACCGATGGGCAGAAATAGAACTAATGCATAGAACTCATAAATAAAAATTTATAATATTGCTATCATCAACTTTGGTCATAAAATAACAATATCATAAATACAACATTCTTCTACATTAATTCTATATCACCGTTGGGCAGAAATTGAATTAATGCATGAAAAATAACTCATGAATAAACTTATAATATTGTTAGCATCAACGTTGGTCAGAAAATAACAATACCATAATTTAACTTAAACAAATATGACTACTCTAATTAAATTTTTCCGTTGGTTCCAATTTAATTAGAGGATAAAACATTAACATAGCAGCGGAAACATGAAAATACTCTATTTTTCTAGAAGCATTTTTGAGTACTTATCTACTCTCTAAAATTGAACACGTTGGTGCAAATTTATAGAGATAAAAACTAGATTAAAACATATTGTCAAAATGCCACTGAAAAAATAGAAAAAAAAACTTAAAACTGTCGTCAACTGTTCATTCGGCCCAGCCTAGAAAGTGAGGCCCGCGGCCCGTTAGGCGTTCGCGTGCGCCTCTACACTCCGCGCCCAGGCTGCAACCTGGGCCTAGGTCGAGAAAGCTGTTCCCCGCCTGGGCCAAAAGCCGGCTCGGCCGTCCAGAGCTATCCATCTGGATCGGACGGCTCCCCGGAGTCCTCTCCTGATCAAAGCCATGGCCGCCTTCCTCCCCCAAAACCCTAGGTCTCATTTCTTCTCCTCCCCTTTTCTCTCAGCGCAGCGACGCAGCAGCGGCGGTGACTCAAGGCTGCCGGAGAACAGAAGGCCGGTGATGCCGTAGGCCCCCTCGCCGGCGCGTGCGTTCGCCCGAGGGTGAACGTGCCACCGTCGAGCGGGCTTGTAGTGGCGCCCTCAGCCAGGGCTCGCACGCACGGCGACGAGCATGGCTTGACCATCTTCTGGCGTGTCGGCGGGCGCGGCGGTGTGTCCTTCCCGCACGCGGCGGTGTCGACGGTGGTGAAGAAACCAGGTAGGTCCTCTCCTTCTCCGTCCGTTCCCCTTCTAGGGTTAGGGTGATTCAACTCGATTCGTTTCTTTCGATTCATCTCCTTCTAATTTCTCTTGTATTTCTACCCCAAAATCTAGATCTACACGCTGGCGTAGGTGACTGATACCATTGTTAAAATTACAAGATCATTAGATGTAGATCTTGGGGTGCTGACTTGACTAGAATAGGATAACCATGCCCTAGAACATGGACTACGAGATCCAAGAGGGAGAGGGGAGCAGAGGTACCGACCATCGAAGGGCTTGGTGGAGCTGGAACCGTCCATCGCGTCAGTAGAGAGGGCGGTGAAGAGGTGGCGCTCTAGTGGCGGTGTAGCGGTGAAGTGGTCCAACGGCGATGGCGTCCCGGTGATGGTGCTTCCCGTCGCTGGTTGCGCCCCTCACTAGATCAGGTTAGGTTTTGTCGGTGGGCGTGGCGGCTCACGGTGAACCTCGTATTGAGAGTCGCCGGCCCCCACCTCTCTTTATAGCGCAATGCGACGGGGGCCCACCAACCATGTAGGGTTGAGAGCTCCCGAACAGGGCGCGAGGTCAAGGCCCAACTCGGCCGTTGGGCCGAGCTGGAGAGATCAACACTAACATGGTGAACGAAGGGGAGAGTTGAGGAGAAGGCTGGACTGGGAATTGGAACGCAAGGGATAGCGAGGAACGTCGGCGGTGGAGGAATCGTTCCCGATCGTGGAACTCTGCCCAAGTGCGGTCCCGATCGAAGTCCCTGCCATCGTTCTCGTCACGGCTGTCACGGTGATCGTCCCGGGCGTCGCGGTGAGCGTCCCCGCCGCCATGGTTGTCGTCCTCGCCGCTGCTCTTCCCGGCGTCAGGTTTCCCCATCTCCACATGCGCGAGCCGTGCATCATGCGAGTTGAGGCGATTGTTCTTGGTGGTGAGCTGGCCCAAGAAGCGATCCAACTTGGCATCCATGGCCGCAGGATCGAAGGTGCCGGACATGGTAGTCGATGCACCCGTGAAGGTCTCCGATACCAAATTGTTACGGCGCCTGCGGTGTGGTGAATGAAGGGGAGAGTGGAGGAGAAGGCTGGACTGGGAATTGGAACGCAAGGGATAGCGAGGAACGTCGGCGGTGGGTTCTTCTCCGGTGGGCACGGCTGAAGCGTTCGACGCCACCGTCGAAGGGAAACTCCCACCCCGATAACCAGGGAGAGTTTATTCCTTCTTCGATAATGATTACAATCTCCTAAGGTGCCCTTTATAGTATAGGTGCACTTTCCTAAACAAACTCCAATCTAATCTCTCCCTGATCTAATCTACTAAAGAGTCCAGCCTAGCCACAGCTTGGGCCTGCTGGCTGGCTTGGTCGATGCCTATAGGTGCGTCCAAAGGAGTCTATAACACTGTGATGATAGTATGTTCCTGTACATAAATTTCTCTGTTCTTGGTTGAGTTTTTAAGTGGTTATTACTGATAGATATGTCATTTGCAGCCTGGAAAATATTCACAGTTTGCGACAAGCAACTCACTTGCTCATCTCCATCCCACCCATCCCTGGAATTGGTGATCCTGTAAGTTGTAAGTCAATCATTGCTTGCTTTTGTTTGATCAGGCTTTAATGCTAACTGGATTTCACTTTATGGTAATTTGCACCTGTTACCCCAGCTACTTAAATTAGATGAAGACCTGAGGAGAATGCTCAGCCATGGTAATCTTGAATGGTTATGCTACCTTTCTTCAACAAGTAAGCTCTCAAATATTTTGTGCATATTCAGCTTTAATTGCATGATATTTTCATTTAATCTGTTCATTATTTGTAAATCATATGCTACTTGGGGTTGGGGATTTTAGGGTTGTTAGGGTGAAGTTGCTCACCTGCTGCTCAAAGTTGTCAAGTTTTGTTGGGGTTAGTCAGGAGAATTGCTGCAATCAGTCAGGGGAATAAATATGTCAATATTTTGTTTATAAGCTAAAAGCTGCAATATTAAAGAAAACGACCACCCCAATGGCATTGCACTAAGAAGCTTCTCACATGCAGGCCGAGAAACACCCGAAAGGCCAGCTGCCCTGGATGTGCTGCGGACATGTGTATCTCGCTAAAACTGATTCAGATGTTTATCGTATAACTCAGGAACACAGCTACTGAGGGGTGTATTTTAACCCAGGCCTTTTTAAATTCGCTCCCATAGGGAGTTGAACCCAAAACCTGAGGGGGAGGGGGGTTCTTATTCTTGCAGTATCATTAGAAATTGATGTTTCCTATGAAAACTAGCAGGCTCAAATAGCGGGGAAGAAAAACAAATATCTTCTCTAAGCAGTTGTGATGCAGAGACTTGAAATTTCACTATCTAATACACCCAAACATCCAAACATGGGGATAGACCCCTCATATAAATCTTATTTAGTTGCCAACATATTATATGTGGAGTAACATCAAATTGAGCAGAGTGCTTCTTCCATTCTTCTGCTTATAGTATCATGTTAGCCATTAACTATACAACAAACTGGCGTGAAGTATATTTACTAATTTACAAGCGTTTTGTGGCTAGCACTGCATTTGGAGATCTGTGGGTGATTTGCACAGGGCAGCTATTGCAGTTGACGCATTACTCGATGCATATATTTCTTTTTCTCTTGTCATGCACTTAATTTGAAGTTGTCAAACATTGAAGCTGAGTCAAGGGTAATAACAAATCATGCTGTGTGCAGGTCACCATATAAGAGATTTTCCTTAGAAAGCTACTTCGTGACACTTTCTTACTTTCAGGTGTGTATGGTGATTGTGGTGGTGTATTGGTTGATGAGGAGTAAGGGACTTATTGGTTCTTTTCTTGTCCATGAAGTACATTTTAATAGAAAGCTAAATACACTGCTGTGCATGCAGTCATACAGTAAACCCAAAGAGCGAGTCTGCCAAGTTAAGATATAACGCAGAAAAAGGATGGCTGAATCTTATTGATGACCCAAATATGTCTGCTTTTATATTCCGTTTTGGTGGAATATATGGGCCTGGAAGAAGGTTTTGACCTGCTGAAATTTCATTCCATTTCACCATTTTAATTTCTACTAATTCAGTTTGACCAAAAATGGAACATTTGTTGGCATGCTGATTAGTAGCACTGTGTAAAGCTTATGGAAACTGAAACATATCTATAATGCCAGGCCAAATAATAGAATAGATTTTGACATGAAGAATATATTATTGGAGACTGTTGTAGTACCTTGATGACTGTTTTGTGAAATTCTTTGTTTCATAGTTCTTTTCTTATATTCCAATGACTAGACCCTGTTTACTGCAGTGCTTTGGACACCTTAGCCAAGGGCAAATCTTTGTCACAGAGACAGAAGTTGCGAGAATCTAAGCAGTATACTGCACGAATCCACGTGGCTGACATCTACCAGGCTGTCTTGGCTAGCATGAGCATCAGATGTGCAAGGTTTCCTTTCCGGATGCATTGATGTCACTTCAGTTTGTGATATCCAACAATATTTCAGTCTTAATTCCTGTGCCACGTTGCTTGTGGAAATGCACAACCAAGATATTTCAACTGTATCTCTGTTTTCTCTAGAAGACATCTTACTTACCAATTAACCAACATAATTATATCATGCATCATGACGTTTCTTAGGGTAAAAAGTAGAGTGGGAATTTCACATTTTGTGCAATGAGACTTTGCATGGTACTCCCTCCGTTCCAAACTATAAGTCGTTTTAACTTTTCTAGATACATAATTTTTATTATGTATCTAGGCATAATATATATCTAGATATGTAGCAAAACCTATGTATCTAGAGAGACAGAACTAATAATTTAGAAAGGATGGAGTACCATGTTTAGTACCTCTACTAGATGCAATATTTGCACGTTTGATATTCTGATCATACACTATTCAAATATAAAAACTTCAATTCCAAACCCATGTACACTTGGTACTCTAGTTTTTAGTCATGTTTGGTTCTTTGTAGCGACCTAGTAAAATCTGAAATACTATCTCTGTTTTTGTTTACTTGTCACCGAAATTTTTACTGTAGCAATTTTGACCATACGTTTTTTCTGCAAAAGATTTTTTTAGATACATCAAGTTTTCATATATATGATTCTTTATTGAACATACTTCATTAGTGTTATATACATTGAAGTATCTAAGATTTTTTTAGAAGAAAAAACAGATGGTCGAATTTGCTATAGTAAAAAGTTGCAGACAAGTAAACACAAACGGAAGGAAGTATCTTGTTTGCTAATGATTCACTTCTCATGTTTATAATTCTATTCCAGGAAAATATTTAATGTGGTGGATGACGACCCTGCCCCAAGAGCTGAAGTTTTTGCGTTTGCTAGGAGTTTGATACAGGGGAGATATCCTGATCTGATAACTGAAACCATTGATGCCAAGTCTACAGGCTCAGATTATCAAGAGATAATTGTACCTGCAGAGAAACGGGTTTCTAATGCTCGGATGAAGCAGGAACTTGGTGTTAATCTGCTTCATCCAACTTATAGATCTGGCCTGCAGAGTATCCTTGATGTTCGGCAAATTCAATCTCAACTTCCCAATAGAAGTTAGTGATGTTTTAGTCTTGGAAGACATATAACCTGTTCGCTTGTTGGTTTCAGCCAGCCCAAACCAGCCAACCAACAGTGTTTTTCTCTCGCAACAAATCAGCACCAGTCAGTTAAAACCAGCCCAGAAACCAACCAGCGAACATGCCCATAGGTGCATGCGTGCATCTGTCCTTGAATTGGTTCAGATATAATCAGATATAATAATCTAGTGGATGATAGACACCCTATACACGTTGTAGCCTTTTTTTTGCTGAGCTGGGCTCTTGTTATTTTTAGCCATGTTTACAAATCGTAGTCAAACCAGATAATTAAGCAAATCAAGCAGGCAACAGATTCTTCAAATTAACTAATTAAGCAAATCATCATTCAAATGAAAGCTCCATCCGTAGTATGTACAGATTCTTCATCTTCCTCAGTTGCTGTTGCTGAACCAGATTCTACATGCTGATCTTGGCTCTCACTGTCATCTCCTTCATCAGTATCTTGGGCCGTTGTCTTCCTTGGGCAGTTTCTATTCCTAGCACAGTTCCTGTTCCTTGTTCTAGACCTTGTATATCCAATTTTTCTTGTTTTTTTTTGGGTCTGCACGTATTTTATTGTTCCAAAAATAATCCACACAATGTTCATGTATCCACACGGCATTTTTTTGCCCTAAAAACTATTGTTTTTTTTCCAAATAAGCAAACGGATTGATTAATTTATAATGTACTCCTGTTTTTCCAAATGAGCAAACGCATTTTTTTGCCCTAAAAACCATTGTGTACTCTTGTTTTTAACACTTCTGTATTGACTATGTTCTCGTAGATAGGCAGGAGCCACGTAATTGTACTTTTTCCATGTACATTAGGAGACACATGATTATCAAACAGCATGGCTTGCGCTCGGACGTTCGGATTCGCTCCGTCCCACGCGTGTACTCCGTTCCCGTATCTGCGCCCGCCAGTCATTCCCTAGACCCGCTCATCTCTCTCCGCACGGACGACATTCGAGAGCTGGGACCCGGCGTGCCCCGACCGGAGCACACATCTGCCCGCCCCCAACGCTCTGTCTGCAACCCCCCCCCCCCCCCCGCGGCGCGGCGCGCGCACCGTCCTCCTGCCCCCCCCCCCCCCCGGGCGAACAACATAAAACACTTGCAACATAATTTTTTTAAAGCAACATACATTTGAAAAAAAATAAAACACTTGGAACATGCACTTGCAACATGTGTAGAACACATGAAACATCCAAAAAAATAACACTTGCAACTTGCAACATGAAATCACTTGCTGCAACATAAGACTGAAACAACCGAAACAGTTTGGAACATACTGTTGCAACATATGTGTGAAACATATACAACATCTAGATAAAAAACGATTGCAAAATGTGTCTGAAAATAGATGAAATATTTTGAATAAACGCTTGCAACATGCATCTGTAATGCTCGCAACATATGCAACATGTGCAACATCTCCGATCTACCTTTGCAATATCAAAATAGAACAATTGCAACACCATCTAAAATGCCTGAAACAATTAAAACATGCATATGCAACATAGGGGAGGGGAAGGCCGGGACCGATTGATTCCAGCCGCCAGGGTCGGAGCCGGCACGGCAGCGAGCGTCAGCGCACAAGCACCACCGCCACCAGTAGCGGGCTTGGCTCGATCGGGCGGGCGCACTAGCACCTGCGACGCACCCATGCGCCACCGCCACCAGCGCCACCAGCACCGCTTTTGGCTCGGCTGGGCGGGCGACGCGCGCGACAGGCGGAGCGAGCACCACCAGCACCAACGCGCGATGGGAGGGGCGAGAAGCGCTCGTGACGGGGCGAGCGAGCAGCGCTGGATGGGGCGCGCGGTAGCAGCGAGGTAGAGTGGTATCCGCATTGGGAAGTGGTGAAGAGAGGAGGGAACGGAAGGGATAAGAAATTTTTTTCTTTTTTTTAAATGGTTAGGATAGAAGGCGAGTGGACGAGCGGTCGTTGTGCTCCGTCACGGCCCAAAATCGGCACTGTCCGGACGGACGGACACCTATACCTAGCATTCATCGTATTCAAGTCTATAGTAACCTTGCGGTTCCCGATGAGACCGGCCGGGTGCCCGGGTCATGTACGAACATGTGTATGTAGCAGCGACACCCGGGTCATGTACAAACATGTGTATGTAGCAGCGACGGAAACAAATCCGTAGTAGTTCTGATTGTGTTCGTCAAAAATATGCAGATCAATCCTAATTGGATTCCTTTAAAGTCAAGCTGATATGTTATTATGACAAACGAAGAAACCTACAACGCGGCCGTGTGCTGAAGGAGGGCAGAGCTGAAGGAGGGAGAGAGGCCAACGCACGGAGGGAGATGCCGCGCGCGAGGGAGACGCCACCGTGCGGGGAAGTGGCGAGAGGCGAGAGGGAGCGGGTAGGATTTAGGGTTCGGTGTGAGGGACTGAGGGTGAGGCGACAGGCGAGAGGGACCTGGGCTGAATGTCGCCCTGCCCTGGCCTGGGGGCGTGGCTACGCGGGGTTGGCAGGCCAGGCCGCTAGCGGGCCACCTCATCTGTAGCAAGCCGTGCCGTGCTTGCCCACGTGCCTAGGGTAAGGCCCAGGCACGGTCTGCTCCTCCGGGGCGGGCCGTGCTTGGACCGGGCCAAAAAAATGGGCATTGGGCCGGGCCGATGGGCTTGGGCTGCATGACCAACTGTGTATGCGGCATGGTCCTGTCAAGAGCTCCGAGGCATTCGCCCGAGCTAGCTTACCGAGTATCTTTCGGTCAGGTTTGGGCGATGGAGGCTCAGACCTCACGGGCTCTACTCGGGATCTAGTGGGGGCGCTGGGTGTGGCCCCCCAAGCCACTGGCCAATTAGGAGAATCGATAAGAGGGTTAATTATGTCATTGTTGTGAAACGACACCTATACACGAACGAACATCTATAGACGAACAGGCGTCTCTTCACGAATGATCTCATCCATCAAGCACAGGATTAGTGAATATGATTAGATAGTTAATTTTAGTTCCAAAGGGCATATCTTTTGGGAACAGTGGTGTCCCTTCGTGACACCCCTCCACTTATATAAATATATTTCTGAGATCAATGAAAGCAAGAGTTCACTCTTCATTTACATTAACGCTCTAACACATTATCAGCACGAGAATGCTCTCTCTCTTCGCTTGAATGGGACGAACAAAAAATGCTTGGACGCAAGAACAAGAAGAAGAATAACAGAGCATGGATTTGGCTTCTCTGTCTCCGTCGATTCCAGCGGAGGCTACCCAGTGTTGCTGGCAACGACAACAACTCCGATGCGCATCATCTTCTAGGACACCAGCGCTCGCTACAGAATCATCACTGCCATGCTGATGGCCATCGGAGATGCCAACCCAAGCATTAGGCTTGGCATAAAATGCTAGTCTTCATCGCGGAGCAGTAAGAAATCATGGTTATTTATTGATCTATACGATATTCTTACCTTTCTGAGAAACGGCAGCGACAACAACCTCGCCCAAATCGGCAACAACGGCCTCGGCTTCACCAAACCCGACGGCGGCAGGCCCTGCGCTCGCCCCTCAAGCCCGGCAGCCTTCGCGCTCCCGTGGCCGAACAGCCTGAATCGGCAGCCCCGAGCCTGCGGCAGGGCGCCCCGCACAACCTTGCTCCAGGTGATGTCCTATTTAGGGAGATACGCCTACTTGTACGTTTTTATTTTAGGGTTATTTGGATTCAAGCCATTACAATTTTCACGTTTTAGAGATTTGCCATTACAATTCATCTAATAGGAAATTTGCCATTACAATTGCTGAACTCGCTGATAATTGCCATTATGGACGTATCTGGCGCTCTTGGGCCCACCTACAGGCGAGGTATCTCTGCTGTATTTGAGCAGCCCAGTTGAAAAGCAAATGAAAACTCTCCTCATATTTACCATGAATCTGCTCTAATGCTACCTTCATACCAGACCAAGCCTTTGAATACTTTAGCTTGATGCCATGGTCCCCTCCAATTTATCTAGGACATCCTTTAGTCCTTTCTTTGGGTTCTTTAACCAATCACCTAACCTATCTGCACACCATCCCTGGGATGCCATTTTGTCTACTCTCAGCTTAGTAGTAGGATAGTTGTGCTCTGCAGGTAGCTTTTTGATCTGCAAAATCAGCAAGTAATATAGCCCCCCAAAACATCGGGTACTCCAATATGAATAACAAAATCAACAAGTAATACAGTGGAAAAACATCAGGTACTCCAATATGAATAACAAAATCAGCAAGTAATACAATGGAAAAAACATCAGGTACTCCAATATGAATAACAAAATCAGCACGTCACCTGAATTGTTTTATTATCATGCAATCTTAAAGCATGTATGCACCAAGGACAACCTGTGGCAGCACACTTTGCAATGAATCTTGTCTTGTCTGACTTGCCTTCAGGAGCAAACTCGAAGCCTTTTGATGAACCCTTGGTTTCTCAAAATGTATTTGATGCACAAGATACCATGAGAATATATCAAAGCCAAGAACGGCTTTGTTTAAAGAAGGAGAGGATGATGAGCTCATGGTTTTACAAAATATATCTGAAGAAAATACTTGTTCAGTTTCAAATATGGTAACTGGTCTTCAATTTGGTGCTTTTTCTTCTGATGAAAAATATATAAAGAAGGCGAAGGAAATATTTCCTCCAGGTGGACTTTTGTCGATGATCATATTTAAGGGTGCACCATCCAAGAAAGAAGATAATAAAAGGCCAAGAAAATATATTTTTATAGGGTCCATGCAAGTTGATGTAACTTGAATTATTAATGCTACAGAGAATACTAGGAGATGTGCTGCTGGTAACGCCAAGTTGGCGACGTGAAGATCACAAGTCCTATTGCATGATTAGCAATCTGGCCGTAATATTTTAATATATAGCTAGCCAATGAGTCTATTTTGCTAGGACCAGCCTAGATCGTGAACATCGAGTCTCCACCAATCGATGCTATTATACCTTTCGGAAAATCGGGCCTAGTCTACATCAGCAATCCCACCAATGTGAAATATCGGTAGCCGTTGTCTCTTCTGCATAATATATCTTTAGGGCCGATGCAAGTCCATGACCCTAGAAGAAATCTTTTATATGTTCTTCCCAATCATAGTACTCCTTGAGACGTGTTGCTAGAGATAACTTTGGCAAAAGATGAACTTTCTTGAGCAATTTCAAATCAGCCATTGAAAAAAATATCCAAATGCACCGTGAGCAACCTAGCTCTGATACCAACTGATGAGGACACGCCTACGATGTCCGAAAATAATGCCCAATCTTTCACGGTGCAGAAATCACAAAAATATCTATGGCCGAGACTTAATACAGCAACAGACCAAAAACTACCGTTCAGCGTCAGCAAGAAGCAAGCAATATAATATTATGTCCTATTCCTGATGATTTAATCTCCTCGGCCAAGCAATACAGGAGGGCTAGATATAGCAAGTCGAATCAGAGACAAACTAGCAGCTTTGTGTGTATGTATGTATATATACTTGCACGGGAAGACAGTACAAATATATAATTTAATAATTAGCCAAAGGACACAACTCTATTCCTCTTTGTTGTTCATAGGAAACCACTGACAAATATTTCAACGTAGATCAATCTCACAGAATTGTATTGACCAAGCAAGACACTAATCTATAGGTAAAATAATTCGATTGTTCAACCAAAGACAAGCAGTAGCAATAATTAGAATATTCGGCTTACAAACTTGAGACAGATGCAATCCGAGTAGTAGACCATCTCCAACCCGTGCACAGTTAGGGCACGATCCAGAGAGGGGATTCCAATAGGAACCAATGCGAGCCCGAGAAGATGAATTCCCGATCACACACCAACACAAATCCTCGCAGAGATCCGGATCGATAAACCTCTAGGGTTTCATGAGCGGCGGCTCGACGGGGAATGACTACACAAAATAAAATCCAATCTACCCTATTACAATGGGTTGGCACCCTTTATAAAGGCATGCAGGCCTGATGCTAGGCCCAGCTAGACTTGGCATAAGATGCACGACCTGACCTTGGTTCTAGCAAAATAGACTCATTGGCTAGCTATATATTAAAATATTGCGGCCAGATTGCTAATCATGCAATAGGACTTGTGATCTTCACGTCGCCCACTTGACGTTACCAGCAACACCTCTCCAAGTATTCTCTGTAGCATTAATAATTCAAGTTACATCAACTTGCATGGACCCAATAAAAATATATTTTCTTGACCTTTTATTATCTTATTTCTTGGATGGTGCACCCTTAAAGATCATCGACAAAAGTCCACCTGGAGGAAATATTTCCTTCGCCTTCTTTATATATTTTTCATCAGAAGAAAAAGCACCAAATTGAAGACCAGTTACCATATTTGAAACTGAACAAGTATTTTCTTCAGATATATTTTGTGAAACCATGAGCTCATCATCTTCTCCTTTAAACAAAGCCGTCCTCGGCTTTGATATATTCTCATGTGTATTTTGTGCATCAAATACATTTTGAGAGACCAAGAGTTCATCACCTTTCTTCATAGCATAATGCTTGATTGCTTTCCTGAATGATATGATGTCAGGAAACAACCCTCCCTTCACAATGTTGGGATTCTCAGGATCATGAAGTACTTTGATCTCTTGAGGATCAGCATCATTCACCTCTTCCTCCAAAAGAATATCTCCTTCAGTAGCAACATCATAAAAAATATGATCAAAAGGGGTACATTATCATTCAGTTGTGCATTAGTAGAAGGTTGTGCGTTACTAGGTGGCACTGGAATATAGATGTTCTCATCGCCAATTCCGACATACTCCTCATTATCAAACATATCAGGCTCTCTGTCAACCTCTACATCATCTCCCACTGGATGGTCAGCCTCCAATTCAACATCATCAGCCTCTAAATCAACATCATCTCCTACTGGTGCCAACTCAACCACCCTTACTGCTACCTGGCAAGCCATTTCCTCCTTGTACATGTCAAACAAGTCAAGCATTTGAATTTCATCAATTAAATTGACATCCTCATTCCACCTTTTGTCAAAGAAAGAAATTATGGCTGACTGGTTAGGAGCAGATTCTAGTTCAATGGAAAGGCTGTTCATCAACAAGTCTAATGTTAATGACCCAAACTCAACCACGCACGACCCTTCCTGTACGCTTTTCTACCCTGAGAATCTGCCGACCAGAAGCCTTCGACCTTTACCACTAGAGAAAACAACTCACACCTAGCACAAATCGAGGCAGATCAAGTAAATCCTAGCACAAATAATGTAGAGGCTGCAGGGCCAAAATATACCTGTTGCCGCCGTCCTCCATCTCTCCTGTGGAGGAGCACGGCTGTGCAGGTGACCCAGCCATGAGGGTCACTGCATCGCCGTGCCCACCGCAGCTCCCGCCCTCCTGTGCCCGCGACCGCCCAACTACGCCCGGGACAGCCTGCCGGACCGCCGTCGCCGCCTGCCTCGCCCACGCCGGACTCGAGAGCTGCCGCCGCCCGCCTGCGACCAAGCCGGCCTAGAGAGGCGCCGCCACCCGCCTGCGCTCGCGTGACCTGGAGAGGCGCCGCCGCCCACCTGCGCCCGCGCCGCCTAGAGAGCCACCGCCGCCGAGACCGAGTTGAGCCTGGTAGGGTTCGCGACGCGGAACTGAATCGGTCTCTATGGCTATGGTGGCCTTATCCTTCTGTCAGGGGCAATTTGGTCTATACGTAGATACAACAGGGATACCTCACCTGCAGGTGGGCCCAAGGGCGCAAGATACTTCCATAATGGCACGTATCGACGAGTTTAACAATTGTAATGTCAAATTTCCTATTAGATGAACTATAATGCCAAATCTCTCAAACGTGAAAATTGTAATGGCTTGAATTCAAATAACCCTTGATTTTATTCATGCAGATATTTCATTCTGGCCCCATGCATGTAATCTGTGTGCTCATGAGTTGGCCCGGTTGGGACTAGGTTATATTGTGATTTGGGAAAAAAAAAATTAAGTACGGACCGTCCACACCCTGCATGGTGCGGACGTAGCGCTTCTGACTAGTGTACCTCCTCATCACCATGCGGCGGCACCACGGAAAAAAAATCCCATGCTTCCAGTATCCACCATGGAGTCATGCATACCGTACACCGGATGGCTGCCATGTGAGCGCTGTCTGCATCCGACGGCAGGTGTTTCCGGCGGCTGGCTGCATGGGAGCCTAGTGGACCTAAGCACGGGAGCCCAGTGGGCTGAAGCGCGGTTGGGGAGCAAATGACAGACGTCGATTCCCTTTACATGGACACGCGGCGGTCGATGGAAGCGTGTATGCACGGAAGCTGCATAGATTTTTTTCTGGCACCACCGTGTTGGTTCCTGATTCTCTCCTACGTGGCGCAATTTGATTTGTAGTCCGCATGCTGCAAGGTGTGGACGGTCCGTACATAACTTTTTTCCGTGATTTGGACAGACCCCGTCCCGAGTTTTGTAAATGACTCAGCTGTTTGTTTGACTGAGCTGGTTCGTTGCTGGATCGTGAAGAAGTACTGTTGATTGGTTTGGTGTGAGAGAAAAATATTATTTTGGTTGAAAATTTACGATCGTTTACGAGGGAATAATCTCAGCCGAACAGGCTGTTGGTGATTAAAGACACCGCTCATCAGACATATCAGTCAATAAATGGGGAGACATGGTTAGTTCAAAAGAAATAGTTGGATAGTTAGCGCCCCAACCGACACTTAATTAGGAGTACATGACAGCTGACCCAATCACATCCGCCTTACTGTTGGGCTGATCGAGCAACCATGCATCATGCATATGTTCGTTAATGCTATGGTGGATCGATGAAATGAATAGTGATAGGTACATGCGTGTACTGTGTGGTGACTGGTGAGCCAATCGAGGCTGCGTTTGGCTGGCTGGAGCCAGTCTGGCCAGCGCAGTCACACTTTTACTGTTCATGTAAACAGTGTTTTTTTTTTTTTAGATATAACAGTATTTTTCTCTCGTAATAATCAGTCGAAACAGTATTTTAATTTATTTTTTAGTCCTATTCTAAGAGTCATCGCAACACCGGTATGATGCCGACTAGCCAGCTAACAGCCTAACACGGTAACACCTCGTCAACATGGATTAAAAAAAACGTGGTTTCGGAGTTTTACTTAACTGGACTGGAGCTAGCTTCTAATGGTACGTTTACCGTATAGCACCAAATTAGAAACATGCACCAACATGTTTCATTCAGGTCAACAGTGGAGTACTCCCACAGTCTAAAAAAGAGTCGCTACGAGAATTGTGTGTCTCAAACTACTAAGTTTATAGAAAATATGTGCAACATTTATATCTCCAAATATATGAAAGTATATTCAACAATCTACCTAATGATAGTAATTATGTGCTATAAATATTAATAATTGGTTAAAGTTAAAAATTATTAACTTTTTGAGAAATGAGAATGAGTCTTTTTTTTTAAGGATGGATGGAGTAACGCAGAATACGTTCTGAGATGCAGACGGCGGTGTTGTTTGTACGTACAACAAAAGATACTAGCCCCCTCTGCTTTAATTATTTGCACATGTCTAGCTAGTGGTCAAAGATGATGCTAGCGTTTCTTGCAACAACTAGTTCCTCGTTTGTCTCCCTACTATAGTTTGACAAGTTGACTAAAATCACTACCGAATTCAGCTTTTTTACCAAGTGTCTCAGGCACTCGATAAAAGCCGATATATACTTGGTAAAGCCTTTGCTGAGTGTTATAGTCGGCAAAGACCTCTTTGTCGAGTGCACTTTATCGGACACTCGAGAAAGCCTTTGTCGAGTGCTAATCTGACACTCGGCAAATAAAAGTCGCCGTGACGGCGGCTTTGCCGAGTGTCAAGGTCAAGCACTCGGTAAAGGTCACCGCTTTGCCGAGCGCCATCGTGACGGCGGCTTTGACGAGTGTCAAGGTCAAGCACTCGGTAAAGGTCGCCGCTTTGCCGAGCGCCGTTGACTCAGATACTCGACAAAGGTGGCCACTGTGCCGAGTGCCAACGGCAAGACACTCGGCAAAGGTAGCCTATTTGCCGAGTGTCCTGTCAAGACACTCGGCAAACAGACGATCTTTGCCGAGTGCCTGGCCTGTGGCACTCGACAAATCTGTGATGTTTGTCGAGTGCAATGGCCCGTGGCACTCAGCAAAGCATTTTTTTAATTTTTTTAATTCTTTGCCGAGTGCCACCCGGCCTGGCACTCGGCAAAGAGTTTTTTTTAAAAAAATTTAAAATTCTTTGCTGAGTGCCAGCCGTCCTGGCACTCGGCAAAGAGGCTCCTTTGCCGAGCACCAAACGCAAACACTCGGTAAACCATTTTTATTTTTTTTCTTTCTGCCCCCAAACTTTTTCTACAGTCCTCATACAATACCGGGTACTCCATGTTTCAATGTGGCAAATTTCTCAGACTTTTTCTATATTTCTTTAATTTATTTCATTTAATTGAATTTTCTTGGATAATTCAAATTATAACTGCTAGTCATTTGAATAATGAAAAAAATGAATGAGAAAATGATATTCATGTTATTTAGTATAATGTGAGGCCGTATCCAGGAACAAACCACTAATTTCGAACATCTTGTTCACGAAACATGACCACGAACTTGCGGTCGAGTTGTTTTTAAATTCTATAAAAAGCAAACGAAGACAAAAAATCTTGAAACTTGTCGAGATGTCATGATATCATATGTAGAGGTTGTGATAAAAAAATTGAGGAGGTTTCGCGCAAGTTTGTCACGTACAATGCTTACCACGTCGTCGGCCTCTTCACGAAATCGTGAAACTTCTTCGGAGATTCTTCGGTTTGCAAGCATCGTACGTGACAACTTACACGAAACCTTCTCAAATTTTTATCACAGCCTCTACATATGATATCATGACATCTTGACAAGTTTCATGATTTTTGGACTTCGTTTGCTTTTTATAGAATTTTAAAATAACTCGACCACAAGTTCGTGGTCATGTTTCATGAACAAGATGTTTGAAAATTGATGGTCTGTTCTTGTATACGGTCTCACATTATACTAAATAACATGAATATCATTTTCCATTCATTTTTTCATTATTTGAATGACTAGTAGTTATAATTTGAATTATCCAAGAAAATTCAATTAAATAAAATAAATTAAAGAAATATAGAAAAAGTCCGAGAAATGTGCCACATTGAAACATGAGTACCAGGTATTGTATGAGGACTGCAGAAAAAATTTGGAGGTCAAAAGTAAAAAAAATAGTTTACCGAGTGTCAAAAAATAACACTCGGCAAAGCATCAGAAGAAGACACTCGGCAAAGGGTTAACGGCGGCTACCGGCTGTTAACGGCGGTGGCCCTTTGCCGAGTGTTCTGGTTTGCAGAGTGCCCGACACTCGACAAACCTGGTCTTTGCCGAGTGTTATTGTTTGCCGAGTGCTCGGCACTCGGCAAACCACCTCTTTGCCGAGTGCTACGGCAAACCACCTCTTTACCGAGTGCTACTTGTTTACCGAGTGCTTTCTCTCTGGCACTCGGCAAATAGCCTCTTTGCCGAGCATCCGATAAAAAACACTCGGTAAAGTATGGGACATTCGACAAAGAAGCCGTCTCCGGTAGTGAATGAACTGAGGCTCCGATCACCGGAAAAAAACATATCGTGTATCTCAGATTTTTGTTAGACTTAAAAGCTACAAATACCAAAAAAAAATTATTAGTTTGAAAACTAGTTGCATGTGTATATTTGTGTTATAAGTATTTCGCAAACGTCATGAATAATACAATTTGAAGTGTTTTTTACCTGGATGGGGTAGTTGAGAAAATATGTGTCCTGTAGTACTTTTATCTTCAGCGCTCTCACCGATACTGAATAGAGAAAATTATGGTAGATACAAAATTATTAAAAAAATCTATCTATCACTGAGAAAGGTATTTTTCCCTCATGCGCCACCCCTCGAGAATTTTCTTTTGCCGAATGTGACTGGAAGTTGCAGCATTGGATTTGATTAGTTGCTTGTACTACCAACCTTAGGCTGCATTAATTAGGCCTTAAACACAACTTAAGCTAGGAATAGAGATGAATGTAATGTGGTGTTTGGTCTTTTGTATATACAAGTTGGATTTAATAAAATTATGTTTAATTACTTTTATTATATATGTTAAATGCGGTCACCCCTATTTTGTTGTTGTTTGTATATAGTGGACCAATTAGCTCATAGGGCATTGCCACTATGATATTGCCAATTATTGCTATTGTAGCTAGAAACACTGCTATCTATTTGGCTTAGCCAAAGCCACTAATTGTGATAGAACCGTCTAATTTATAAGAGCACAAGTACAATGACAGCTTGTGAAGTGGTCGTACTTTCATACTTGAGTCCATATAAACCTGGTAGTCCGTCGAGTATCACGAAGGGTCTCGATTCAACGCCAACATACAACTAAGATCGTACATAATTCAACATATATGCCATATATTACATAGAGTTCACAAATACATTACCATCCATCAGAGTACAATTAAAAGTTATTACAACCCAAGTTTAAATAAAATAGTAGTAGCGGAAGCAAAGGTAGTTTTGAAACTAACATCTCACACCATTGTTCAAATACTTGCTAGTTTGTGATCACATCCCACAAAAGCATCGTAGACTAGATATATAGAAGCGCTTTGCCCATGGCCTACTCCTCATCCACGGTGGAATAGAAGCAGTTCTTACAATATCCATGATATATTATATTATCTACAACAAGTGGGAAATAAACCTTGAGTACGAGAAGATACTCAGCTAGACTTACCTGTCATAAACCAAAAATAAAGTAACACCGAGGATCATGCATGGCTTTATAGTGAAGATAGCTTGACAACATTTTACATAAAAAGCTACTAGTTTAACTATACATTTTATAATTCGGTTACCAAGTTAATTATGGCTATTCATCTCTAGATTAGCAACTAACATATGCCAAACATATAGTATATTATTTAGTAGCATAACAATAGTAATCATAACCGGTGTAATAATTCTATGTTCATCATAACCAGCATATTCCATAATCCAGTTACTACGATGTTGGAGCTAGTCAAGTTTCTCACTATCCGGAAGAGACGGCGATTCGAATCGGTTGCAACCAGCTAGATAGTATTCCTAACATAAACCCAGGTCTACCAGCCATGGTAGCCTTAGGTCACCTTTGGTACAACTCAGGTCCACATTTCACGGGTTCGATCAGTGCCGCACAATTAGGGACAACCAGCTACCAGGACATTTAGGCCTAGCCTGCCCTTGGGCTCACTTCTAGCTCCCCGCATATCCTTACTACCTCTAGTGTGCGCACTCTTACAGAATGAGGCCTGGACTGAGTTGAGCTGCTCGGCTTTGCGGTCAGAACGAGTTATCCGACCAGCTAAGTAAGTGGTATGCGTTCAATCTCGATAAAAATGCCAACAACGGTACGATCCTTAACCGACACAGACAAGACCAATATAGCCAACCCAACACCATTGCATATAAGTTTCCGCCCGATCTCCACTTAATAACACCCCATGGTTATTTTCCACGATAACAAATATAGCCAACCGTGCTCCGGTATCCACTTATATCTCATAGGTGACAGGAAATCACCTGACTTCTACCGGTCTAAGCATGGCTAAGCATATGTTTGATCTTGGACCTACATAGGGTTCAAGGTATATTTCTGGACAAGGTAGTTCTATGCATCAAATATTTCCAACCAACTCTTATAACCTAATGCATCAAACATTAAGGACACAAGTGATATTTATAAAAACATAGGAGATTTAGAATGCTCTAGGGCTTGCCTTTAAAAAAGGAGATAGGCCAATGATCGGGCACTCCGGTAATTCCTTAGGAACCTGCTCCTCACTTTTGGGAGCTACCTGCTATGGTGCTTCCTTATTCTCCTCCTCCTCTGCCTCGAACTCCAAGAGTATGATTTCTTCTAGCGATCCTATATGCATGAGCCCAAAATAAGATACAAGAATGCATAGGTAATGATATGCATGATATGATATGATGCATAAACATAAATGTCCTTAACAACAAGGTATTAGTGTGATAACAAGATTAACTTTCTTTTACTGAGTACGTGCATATCTCCTCTCTAGTAACTAAACAAACATCCATTTAAAGCATTTTCTGGACTTCAAGACAACAACTACTTGTTTTGACCATAACTAGAGTTTTATACACCCAAATAACATGATCTTGGACTTTCTGAAAAGCTTATAAAATTTCCTACAACTTTCTTGTAATCATCTTAAGGTGATTAAATAGTTAACGAGGTCAAACAATTACACCTTTTAGATCTATTCAGAGGACAAGCAAATATGACAGCAGACTTCTAGAAGCTATGACTCTCACACCGTTAGGCCTATAATCATAAAATTTTAGGACAAGATAGATGAGTAAGTTATCTACAACTTTGTTATTAACAAGATTCCTAGAAAATATCATTCCCATGGTGAAAACATCATGACAACAAAAACTATACCTGTAGTCATCTACTTGAATTATAGAGCCCTAATTAACTAGTTGCCTATAACCAATTATTTCTGAGCACCAATACTAACATCCACAGATCATATGCATGACAAGAACCCTAGAAAACATCATGGTGAAGCCCAAATAGTTTATTTATATTCATTTATTAATTTTCTTATATAATAGGGTGATTTAAAGGATAAATATTTCTAACCCACAATAAATCCTGAGAAAATTACAGTAGCCTACATATGACCCCAGTAGTTTATTGTATAAGTTTCATGCTATTTGGATAAGTATAGCAACCTCTACAAAAATGGCAAGTTGCATAGGCTTATAATAGCAAAAATAGTTTAGGCAAGGGAAAAGTGTCAAACAATAGATTTCATAATTTTCTTACTTTCACCCTAGCACAAGAACACCATGTAAAAAGTTTCATAATCATAAGTTATGTATATTTACCCCAATTAATTTCACCAAAAACTAGCATTTAATTAACATTAAATAGCAAAACCATATTTCTAGTATGCCTACTATAGGTTTAGTATTTTTCCTAGCTAAAGCAGGTCAACACAAGACCAACAAAATTAGAATCACAATTTTAGTACATCTCTAGCTCAAGTTATGCATTTTACAAGATAAAAGCTATTTTAAAAGCACTTATCTTACTCCATTTAATTCCCTTAGAAAACTACCCCAAACAGCAATTTTTTATATTTTTATAAAATAGTTCATTTCATAATGAATCCAACAAAATTTGGATCACCTCATTTGGACACTCTTAGCTGAAGATATGATTTTTGTAAGTTTGATACAAAATCTGGAAAAACAAATAAAGAAAAATCAAATTTCCATCCGGGAGCTACAACTAGGTACACCTGGTCTATGCACCCATGGTGGCTGACAGTGGGCCCCCTAGGTCAACCGGTCCCACACGATAGAGAAACAGAGGTAGGGGCGCAGTGGTTGACAGACGATAACTCACCGACGGTGAGGTGACCGGCGACGAGGTTGCCACCATTGTGTTCCCCATCCTCGCACGCATCTATTGGTGCCCTTGGTTGGCTCAGCGCATTACCAAAGCTACCTCGTCGACGGCCATGGCGGCGTGGCAAGGGTGCGCGGCGGTGGGCTCATCGCCTCTAGAGATGGCATGCCTAGGCGAGCTTGGCTACAACATCAAGGGGTCCTAGCGGAGCTCTAGGGTTAGGTCTAAGCTACAGCGAAGCGGCAGTGTGCTTCAGCCATGTGCATGGCGTCATGGCGGTGTGAGCATGACAGTTGCGCAATGCGGCCTTACCCTTGCACGAACGATGGCGTTAGCGGCTCGAGGAAGTGGAGCAAGTAACGGCAGAGCTATGCGCGTGATAGATTGAACAGTGGGGCTACGGTGGTGGCGTGCAAGCACGGTGGAGGCGCGTAGCGATGGCAATGGCGGCGCTGCTGCTTGCTCTACGTGCACGGGTGAGAGAGAGCAACTGAGAGCGAGGGTGAGAGCGAGTGAGTGGGAATGAGGAGTAGCCGACTCACTCTCCCTCTTGACACAACGACGCAAGGACAGGCGAGCGGCGACACATGGTGCGCGTGCGCTGACATCGGCCACGATGGCGCACGGCGCCCGGTTCAAACCCGACCATCAGGCCAACTGACAGCGTGAGTTCAAGCAATTAGTACCCCTAATCTGTGGCGAGTTAGCAAAAATTCCATTACTAAGAATTGTTGAGCTACACATGATCTCCAACTTTACTTAAATGAGCTTGGTCTAATTCGAGTTGGTTTTCAAATTGTAAAGCTTCAAAGTATGGTACATGAAACTATAAATCAGTTCTTAGACTTAGAAAATTTCATGTCTGAAAACAACATCTAGTTGATTCTTGGGAGCTATTTTTGACCATGTTAGGCACTGAATTAGCTCATGGCCCTTAAACAAAGTTTGTTCCCCATGTCATGAACTACAACTTTTATTTAGGTCACACAGCCATGTAAGCTCTCTAAGCTATTGTTCAACTTTGGTCAATCTAGCATCATGTAAAAGGCATTTCAAAGTAAACCAACACTTAGAAGCAAATTTGGGCTAGGTCATGAATACAAACATTGTTCCATTTTCCATCCTAAATGTGTCTAAGGTGTTTTTGTGACCTCACAACCATCTCTTGCATTCGTCACACATTATCACAAGCATATGCATGTATATAATCAACATCATATGTGATAGCATACAAAGAATGAGATGAAATTTCATATGCTCATGCTCATGAATGAATGGATGATGCTTGTGCTCATGAAATACAAGTGGCAAATGCAAAGCTTAACACTAGGGTGTTACAGCCCCTCCCGCCTTATAGAAATCTTGCCCCGAGATTTGAATGACCTACCATTTTTCATAAAAGGCGGGATAAACCTCATGTAGATAATCTTCTCGTTTTCATGTGGCATCTTGTTCACTATGGTTATTACACACCACCTTGTAGAACTTAATGACTTTGCTCTGGGTTACTCTTTCCATTTCTTCTAGCACTCAGATTGGTTTCTCTTCATAAGTCAAATCTGATTGGAGCTTAATATTGGTGGGTTCAATGGCTTCATCAGGTATGCGAAGACATTTTCTTAGCTAAGAAACATGAAAGACATTGAAAATAGTACTCATCTCTAGGGGAAGTTGCAACTTGTAGGTGACCTTTCCCATTTGTTCAATAATCTGATACGACCCTACATATCTAGGTGCAAGCTTCCTATCAAGTTCATAAACTCGGGGTCCCTTGAGGACCGGCTTCCGCACCAAGGCTTGGCCCAAGAGTCTAAATACAATAGGCCAGAAGGACAGCCTAGTCGCTGACTAGAAGGTCTGGAACAAAAGGAGCGGCGCTCGCTCGTCGACCCCTTGGGCCCACCACTCCGATCAGAGCACTCGCTTTGGCCTCCAGCCACCTCTAGACACCCTCTTCGATCGGAAGGCCTGGCCTAAAGCGCAACTTCCGACTCTGACCCCACGTCCCTCTGACCGGAGCTCGTAGGAACCCTGCTCACTGCTCTTCTCCGACCGACGTACTCAGAGCTGACTGGAGCCATCCGACCAGGGATGCCCACTCGGAAGGAACCAGAAGATATGCGGAGAAAGACAAGGCAAGGCTCACAAGTCAAAACCACTATACCAGGACCATACCCTACATGGAATAATACTCTACAGCCACCTAATAAACAATATTATTGTAGGGGCCGCTAAAACTCCCATATGATAAGGCTGTCCACGCGCCTCTGGGTATCAATAGCGGTATGGGCGTCAGGATTTACCATACCGGGTGAACATAGCGAGACTCCTCACATGCCTCTAGGTATCAAATAGTATTTGCAGGTACCGACATCCACCATCCTTGAAAAAGGTAGCATAACCTTCTGTATGCATCTGACATTCTATAGTGACATTGACAGTGTTGTAGGTGCCTACCATTATCTGGTACCCACCGGTGTAGCAACAAGGCTTGGTAGGTGTGGACAACAAGGCTTGGTAGCATACACATCCTTTCCCTCTGACTTGTAAAGCCGTCCCCTTCATCTATAAAAGGGAGTGCGCTTCCTCCAACAAAAGGAGCCCAGTTCCAGTAGACTAGAGTTCCTTAGATCGATAGCTCACAACCATAGAACCACCAGGTTTAGACCTCAAGCATCTGTTTGAACACTTAGCTCATAGCGAAGTTCCTGTCACTCTCAGCCCTTCCGACCGGAGCTGATCGGACCTTTTGTACACCCCATCTTTCTCCTTCTATTTATAACCCCACTACAAACTTCGAGCACCTGGGCTCAGGAATAAAGTCACCGACCGACCCCGACTGGACATAGGGCACATTGCCTAAACTAGTATAAATCCTGTGTCATTGAGTGCTAGGCCACCTTCGATCACAACATACAGCAAAACTACAAATATTTATTAGTTGGTCACATTCTGCACCGATAGTTGGTGCCGTCCATGGGGAAGACGCTGTACATTCAACACTTTTTGGTCATTGGATGGCCCACTTTTCCGTCACCCTTGTTGTGGCTGTACATTTAACACTTTTTGGTCATTGGATGGCCCACTTTTCTGTCACCCTCGTCGTGGCGGGCTCGGGAGATACGATTTGCTTCGGCTCGCTGGAGTATCCTGCACTCTCACCTAATGGGATGCGGGTTCCACCCATCTTGGAGCCATCTTAGGCCTTTCTCTTCGGAAGCCTAGACTTCGTCACCAACTGACTCAGCGTACTACACCTCCACGAGGAGGCTCGCGACTCGGCACCCATCGGAGGGACGTTCTCCATCGACTCCGGGATGTGTGACTTCGATGACACGGCATCTGCGCTTCATTCTAAGCAAACTCTCTGCTCAAACCCCACCATGAGTAATATACACGTTGTTATTTACTCACTATTCTCTATCTTCCGCCGATTACCCAGTAGAACCCCGTTGTCCCTAACGCAACCACCATATGGCCAGTTCCCCTATGGCCTCGCGTCTTCCATGGACACATATGCCTAGGGGCTCTAAAGGATGCCCGCGTTGCCCCCTCTCGCATCCGAATTTGTGGGAATGGCGAGCTATGCTCCCACCTATTTCCTCGACCTCATGGATGATGATGACGAGAGTGATGGCTATAGCATCGGTGACATGGCACCTAGCCATCATCTGTCCTAGGAGTGCACCGCAGTGGACCATCTGGGACACCCACTGGCAGAAGCGGAGTCCTCACAGACTCACACCTCTCTAGACCCTCACGTGGACATCCTCGAGCTCACACTTGAGCATGGGGAGGAACTGTGACAACGATGGCTGCATCAGCCACCAACCACGCCGGCATGCTCGGCGCACCACACTGCGCCCCACGCGCATAGACCGGCGAACGATGCTTGAGGTCACGCCCATCAGGTCCAGCGCAACACCCCATTTAGGGGGACTGATCCCTCGTAGTTCGCTCAGGCTAGTTAGAACATTGCCACCGCGGTAATGCTCCTACGCGGCCTGTTTGAGCCGAATGACCCTTGTGAATAGGCGATCCACTAGAACCTCTGGGCACTACTGGAGACCGCCGTCATTCCACAAGTGGAGTGCTCTGTATCACGACGCCGACTCGTGACCTCACTCCCCGTCTAGGGAACAGGGATGCAGCAGATGGGGCACTACACCCTATCACCGCAACAACCACAAAGTGTGGCACAGGAAGCCGCAATGGCACCTCACCTTGACTTGACAACTGCTCTGTGCCGACCGCCTATCTACACGTGGCTCGGGCCGAATCGAGACACGCACAACGTCGATCGGAGTCCTAGCCCTAACAGCCTAGGACCATAGACCTTTGTCCAAACCTCCAGCAAGCGCCGTTCCCACCGTGCTTCAATGAATGCTGTGGCAAAGGTAAGGCCAAGTGGCAGGATCAAGACGAGGGCCCCTCCACGTAGAGGGAAAAAATAATAGAAAGGATCGCTGTTGATCGGCCAACTCCACGTTGGTCGCCATGGCTGATCATGCGGGCACGCAGCCCTGGCAGGACCCTCTGGGCCACTTCCATGAGCTCATGGAGAGCCCGTGCACCAACCACGACTACCCTGTAAAACACCTCTACAAGGACTGCCAGCTCCTCAAGCACCTATTGAGGTAAGCTGGCAGGCCAAAGGAAGAAAAAGGTGAGGAAGCAGCGACCGAAGAAGGGGGTGCAGCGGGCAAGGATCCAGATGACTGAAGGATGAAGTGATCCAACCGGACGCCTACCAACTAAAGGACAACAACAACGCTCTCTCTGAGCACCTTGGAACAGATATGTCATTTTTTCTTTTCCTAAGTTTCAGTCTTACCTTTGTTTACTTAGCGAACGCTCCTATAAAAGCACCCTGACCCAAACACTTTTTGGCTCAAGGTGCTCAGGGGCCCCACTAGGGGGCTCTACTACCCCTCTATTTTGTTTTTACTTTGAGTACTCTTTTACTTTCATATGGAGAAACTCCTTCCTACCCGAACAAAAGGGCAGTTCATTCCTTTGATTTACCTTGCATTGCTTTGCTTTAGAACATTCCGACTGATCACACCCTGCCTTTTCGTATGGTTGCGAGCGGCTGAGCCTCGCGGGCCATGCCCCAGGCTCACAAGGTTGCATCCTATGGGACAAATGGATAGGTACGAGAAAGAAAGAAATAAAAAACAAAATTGTTAGTGCTTTCTCATGGGGTCAGTAATGCTAATCCCTCTTTTTGTGCCGGGAAGAAGATAAGAAAAGGCGAAGCCTTCTCTTGGTTTCCCAACCTATTGCTTCTAAAGGCTACCCTCTCTCAGCTGGATTTTGGTCCAGCCTACTACAAGGATCCTGTATCCCGTACATCGTCTTTCTCCCTCCTAGGTTCCCGTGGTTCCTATGGCACCACGTTTCTCGGTCCTTTTCTTTTTTTAGTGCTTCGACCCGAAGCGATAACGAAAGGGAACATGCTCCCCCGAACAGAGCAACTCCATCACAAAAACAAAAACCGATTGTAGTCATTAAAACACACACGAACATTTTACACAGGGGCTCCCCCACTAACTTAAACTTTTTATGTTTACTAACTACTTATATTCTGCAAGCTATTAAACTAGCCTAGCGGCATCTATTGACAGCGCGACCGACGAAGGCACAAGCTGCTCACTCCCTGACAGCACGATGTTCGGCTCAATCAGGGCCGAGGCAATGTTCCCCCCTGAACTAGGCTCCACACTATCCACAGCCTCGGAAGCGTCCTCCCCGCGCATGCTTTGGGCCATGTCTTCACGGCGAACGTCCATCACCCACTTGGTGGAGACTTGCTCCGACAACGATCGCACGTGCTGTAGCAAGCTCTCCTCGATCGACTGGATGTCCTCCATGCTCAGACCTTTAGCATACCTGCTGCAGATAGTGGCAAAGTCCAGATTTGGGTGGTGCATCGCCACCGAGGTTAGCACCCCTGACGCCCCATAAAATAGCCCACTCCTAACAAGGTCCTTGACCACATCTAGGACCTCCCGCTAGCTGGACCACAGGCATGCTGGTACTTGGCACCGACCCAAAGACTTCAAAGACGACGAGCTACGCAACGCTGCTGATCTAGTCAAGGTCCCCCTCGAGAGCACGCTGCTCTTCATAGGCCTTGGCTAGCTCCTCCGCATTCCAGCTGACGGTCACCTTGGTCATCTCCAGGTCCTACTCCAGCGTCTTCACCATTTCACCGAGCTCTGGAAGAAGGGCGATGTCGACAGAATATGCTCAGCAGTCCACCGAGGGGTATCCTACGATGGTAGATTGATCGGTAGAGGAGCGTGTGATCAGGAACCGGATGGTGACACAAGGCACAGAGACAACGATTTAGATAGGTTTGAGCCGTCTGATCGACATAATACCCTATGTCCTGTGTCTTTGGTGTATTGTATTGAATACATGATGTCGAGTAGAGTATCCCTGCCTCTCCTTATATACTCTAGAGGGACAGGGTTACAAGTAAAGTATCCTATTTGGTACTATACAATGTCTTGCGGTGCACGCCGAGCAGCGCCGTGCACGCCTTGATCTTGTGGGCTGGGCCACCTCCGATGGTGCGGCCCATGTCTTGGGGGCCATACCCCCACAGTTAGTGCCTAAGCCTGATAGTAGGTGATGCAGTCACGTGGTGTCAGGGTCATAAAGTAGAAGACCGGCCGAGCAGGCAGCCAGTCCCTAGGCGTAGCCTCGAGATGAGAACAAGCACATTCACCGCAAGGTGAAGTGTGCCCACTTAGTCCCCGAGCCTGCTAGAAGATGAAGAATGAATCTTGTAGCAGGGTCAAAGAAGTCTGAAAGCTTGCCGACGTCGTCTGACATACGCGTATCAAGACCCTAGACGTGCTGCCCAAGATTAGCACCCTGATCCAAATAGCATGGAGCAGCTTGATAGCACACCGATGAGACATAGCAAGATCCGAGTAGTAAGGGAGTCCCTGGCATCGCTAGCAATGACCGAGCACCGAGGAGCGAGGAGTCCCCGGCGTCACTGTCGATGACCAAGCACTGAGGAGCGAGGAGTCCCCGGTGTAGGCGGCGATGTCTGAGCACCGAGGAGTCCCCAATGTCGCTGGCGATGACCAAGCACCGAGGAGTGAGGAGTCCCTAGCGTTGCTGGCAATGACCGAGCACCGAGGAGCGAGGTGTCCCCGGCGTCGCTGGCGATGACCGAGCATCGAGGAGCGAGGAGTCCCTGGCGTTGCTGTCGATGACCGAGCACCGAGGAGCGAGGAGTCCCCGGTGTAGGCGGCGATGTCTGAGCACCGAGGAGCCCCCGACGTCGCTGGCGATGACTGAGCACCGAGGAGCGAGGAGTCCTCGGCGTCACTGGCGATGACCGAGCACCGAGGAGCGAGGAGTCCCCGGCGTCGCTGTCGATGACCGAGCACCGAGGAGCGAGGAGTCCCCGGCGTTGTTGTCGATGACCGAGCACCGAGGAGCGAGGAGTCCCCGGTGTAGGCGGCGATGTCTGAGCACCGAGGAGTCCCCGACGTCGCTGGCGATGACTGAGCACCGAGGAGCGAGGAGTCCCCGACGTCGCTGGCGATGACTGAGCACCGAGGAGCGAGGAGTCCCCGGCATCGCTGTCGATGACCGAGCACCGAGGAGCGAGGAGTCCCCGGCGTAGCTGGCGATGACCGAGCACCGAGGAGCAAGGAGTCCCCAGTGTCACTGGCGATGACCGAGCACCGAGGAGCGAGGAGTCTCCGACGTCACTATCGATGACCGAGCACCGAGGAGTCCCCGGTGTCGCTGGCGATGACCGAGCACCAAGGAGCGAGGAGTCCCCGGCGTCGCTGGCGATGACCGAGCACCGAGAAGCGAGGAGTCCCCGACATAGGCGGCAAGGTCCGAGCACCGAGGAGTCCCCGGTGTAGGCGGCGATGTCTGAGCACCGAGGAGTCCTTGGCGTGGGCGGCGAGGTCCGAGCACCGAGGAGTGCCCGACATAGGTGGCGAGGTCTGAGCACCGACGTAGCTGACAACGTCCGTGCGGTGAAGTGTGCCCACTTAGTCCTCGAGCATGAAGAATCCGAGGGCCATGGAGTAACTGGCGTAACTAGCGATGAAGCACGAGTGGTGAACAGTCCGATCAACTGGTCAGTGATGGAGTCCATGAACCAAGCGGTCCAACCAGTTGATCGGTGGAGAAGTCTGAGCACTAGGTGGTCCGATCACCTGGACGATAATCCTGCAATACAAACATGTAGAACGGGTAGTACATGATGTAAAAATAAATAAACTCCAGAGAAAAATTAGCAATGGTGATGAAACGACGTATGCAGTTCGGTGATCAGTTGGCATGAAAATATATTTATGTTTAATATAAACTGCCTGAACAGTTAGTATGTAGCTGAGTCTCCAGCCCTAGCTAGCCCATAGTCCATAACATCGAGCGCGGAGCCCGTGCACATGTAGGAGGAACAGGCGTGACCAAGGAGCCGCTGCCGATCACCCATAACGCAGAGCATGGAGCCCATAGCATGTGTAGGGAGGAGCCGGAGACAGGGCCATCTCTGGAGGTGTCCGAGCATCAATAGGACTGTTCGGGGGTTCAAACATCGTTTGGAGAGCAAACATGGAGAAAATAGTTTAGAAAAACATTATGACAATATACGAAGATTGGAGAATATTTAGAAGAATATTAAAATGTGACTTAGCTTTAGACAGAGTGTTGGGTCAGTGGCGTATGGTGTTATCTGGTTGGCGACGTGGGTAGCTTGCTTGCAGCTCGGCGGCGACGAGGGACGTCGGTGAGGGTTGCTGAGTAATGACGATGAGACAACAGCGAGGGCCGTCGGCGAAGGATGTCGGCGAGGACCACCGAGCGGTGACGACGAGTCAACGGTGAGAGATGTTGGCGAAGGATGTCAGCGAAGGCCGTCGAGCGGTGACGATGAGTCGACGACGAGGGACATCGGCGAAAGATGTCGGCGAAGGCCGTCGAGCGGTGACGACGAGTCGACAGCGAGGGACGTCGGTGAAAGATGTTAGCGAAGGCCGCCGCGCAGTGACGATGAGTTGATGGCGAGGGACGTCGGCGAAAGATGTCGGTGAAGGCCACTGAGCGGTGACGACGAGTCAACGGCGAGGGACGTTGGCGAAGGCCATCGAGCGGTGACGATGA
Source organism: Miscanthus floridulus (assembly GCF_019320115.1). Taxonomy (NCBI): domain Eukaryota; kingdom Viridiplantae; phylum Streptophyta; class Magnoliopsida; order Poales; family Poaceae; genus Miscanthus; species Miscanthus floridulus. The sequence goes on from NW_027096280.1 coordinate 200,578, forward strand.
GTCGACGGCGAGGGACGTCGGTGAAGGATGTCGGCGAAGGCCGCCGAGCGGTGATGACGAGTCGATGGCGAGGGGCATCGACGAAAGATGTCGGCGAAGGCCGCCGAGCAGTGACGATGAGTCGACAGTGAGGGACGTCGGCGAAAGATGTTGGCGAAGGCCGCCGAGCAGTGATGATGAGTCGACGGCGAGGGACATCGGCGAAAGATGTCGGCGAAGGCCGCCGAGCGGTGATGATGAGTCAACGACGAGGGACGTCGGCGAAAGATGTCGGCGAAGGCCGCCAAGCGGTGATGGCGAGTCAATGACGAGGGATGTTGGCGAAGGCCACCGAGGGCAGTGGTGGCGAGTTGTTCACGAGGGCAGCGGCGGTGCGTCGTTGACGAGGGCAGCAGCGGTGAGTCATCGACGAGGGCTGATGAGGGCAGCGACGGTGAGTCGTCGACGAGGGCTGATGAGGGCAGCAGCGGCGAGTCATCGACGAGGGCCAACCAGAGCAGCGGCGGCTAGTCGTCGACGAGGGCTGACGAGAGCAGCGGCGGCAAGTTGTTGGTGAAGATGACCTCGAAGGTGGTTCCGAGATCGGATCTGCTATCGCAGGGGCTGGTGTAGCAGCAATGAATCATCGTCGTGGACCAGGATGGATCTCTACGAGATTGACGACGAGAATGCGTTGTTGATTTGAGATCCATCTAGCCGCCATGGATCAAGTGTACACCCCTACCTGGCACGCCAACTGTTGACAGAATATGCTCGGCAGTCCACCGAGGGGTATCCCATGATGGTAGATTGATCGGTAGAGGAGCGCGTGATCAGGAACCGGATGGTGACACAAGGCACAGAGATAATGATTTAGACAGGTTCGGGCTGTCTGATCAACATAATGCCCTACGTCCTGTGTCTTTGGTGTATTGTATTGAATACATGATGTCGAGTAGAGGATCCCTGCCTCTCCTTATATACTCTGGAGGGACAGGGTTACAAGTAAAGTATCCTATTTGATACTATACAATGTCTTGCGGTGCACGACGAGCAGCGCCATGCATGTCTTGATCTTATGAGCTGGGCCACCTCCGATGTTGCGGCCCATGTCTTAGGGGCCATACCCCCATAGCTAGTCCCCGAGCCTGATAGTAGGTGACGTAGTCATGTGGTGCTAGGGTAATAAAGTAGAAGACTAGTCAAGCAGGCAGCCAGTCCCCAAGCGTAGCCTCGAGATGAGAACAAGCACATTCACCGTAAGGTGAAGTGTGCCCACTTAGTCCCCGAGCCTGCTGGAAGATGAAGAATGGATCTTGTAGCAGGGTCAAAGAAGTCTAAAAGCTTACCGACATCATCTGACATGCGCGTATCAAGACCCCAGACGTGCTGTCCAAGATCAACACCATGATCCGAATAGCATGGAGCAGCTTGATAGCACACCGATAAGACATAGCAAGATCTGACCACCAAGGAAGCACCAAGGAGTCCTCAGCGTTGCTGGCTTTGACCGAGCACCAAGGAGCGTGGAGTCCCTAGCGTCGCTGGTGATGTCCGAGCACCGAGGAGTCCCTAGCGTCACTAGCGATGTCCGACGATCGAGGAGTGAGGAGTCCCCGACAGGCGACAAGCTTAGAAACAGGCTGAGGAAACCAACGCAAAGATAAACAAAAAAAGAGGCATGTACAAACACGGAAGTTCTCAAGGGCGAAGAATTCCTCCGCCTGTCAAGCCACCCGTGCACACAGCCAGGCGTTCGCCTCCTCCGTCTCCATCACCTGGCCCTGGAGTGTGAGCACCTCCTGGTCCACCTCCGACTAGGCCCTCTGCTCCACCTCTAGGGCCTTCCTTGCTGACTCTAGGGCGACCCACTCCAATGCCAAAGCACTCCGCTCTAGCTCAAGGACCACCAAGGCCTCTTGAAGCGCCACCTCGGTGCTCACCAGGGATGCCTGCAACCTCGCCTCAGTCTCCGCCTAGCGGGCTTTCATCGCCTCGAGCCCTTGCTCGGCGATAGTCGCTCGCTTCGCTACACACTACCCCTCCGCCCATGCCACGGCCGCCTCAGCCACCCAATCCAAGGACTCGCGGCAAGCTCGGCCATCCACCCGGAGGAAGTAAGACTTGTGGGATGACATCTTCCTTATATCTTATGAAAAACAAGCATGCTAAAAACAACCAACAAAAGATTTAAAGGGCAAGGACAAGTACTAGAAACTCACCTCTACGGTGAGCTGTAGGTCACCCTCAACCAACTACCAAGCGAACTGAGCCTACTTCCGGGCGCTTTGAAGCTTCACGGATAGCTTGGTGAGCTCGGACACCGCAGCATGCCCTTGCCCCCCCCCAAAAATGTCCCAGAGATGATGCTCCAGGGAATCTCGGATGACGAACCACGCCTTCGATGGGTCCTTAGGGCAGGGCCACTCTAGGTCACCCTCTGGTGAATTGCTGGAGGGCCTAGCCTCCAACTAGACCACCGCCAGCTCTCGTGGCGACACCGGCGGCTCTACCGCAACATCCGCCTCGTCGTCAGATGGGATGTCCACCACCTCATTCGTGTGGAACGCCGCCGGGTGTCCCAACTCTGTCCTAGCTACACTTCCCTCCAACGCTTTCAGCTCCAACGGCAAGGATAAGCCGTATGGCCCTCCACCTAGCGAGATAGGAAGCTCGCCCTCCCTCATCTCTTCCACCATGACCGACCGAGGAGGGGCCATGAGAGTTACCTCCAACACAACCCCTGCCATCAGCACCGAGATCACCACCAACACCGACGCCGCCGCCTTATCAACAGCCGACCCGGGGGGCACCATCCTTAGGAGGGAAGGCTTTGTCGCCGCCACCCTGCTGCCCCCTTCGCTCATCGTGACATGCTGCAGGGTGGGCCTCCAAATCTCCTGCATGGGGGTCGGAGCGATGCTCAAACCCGGCATCCCCCGGCCGCTAATAGAAAGTGCGGGTAAGTCACCCTCCAAAAAAGCTCAACCAACGAAATATCGAAAAACAACAGAAAGAAAAACATACCGGGAGGTGAGCGGCATGACTCTGAAAGTAGAGCTCGATGTCAATAGGCCTACAGCACGAGGACTGCTCCCAGGCAGCAACCTATGCCCCCTCACTTTAGATAGAGGTGGAGTCATCCCGACCAGCTCCTGCCCGGCCTACGGGTCACTACGACCTCTGACTCAGGACTCCCCGATTAGAGCAGCGGGTAGAGCATCCTCTGACTGCAAGTAGCATGTCGTTCGGACGCCAGTTTGCTCCTCAGACCGCCCGGATTGCTCGACCACACCCATGGCAGGTAGGGCCTCCTCCAGCTATGAGCTAGGCGTTGGCACCGGTCCTATCGGTGCATAAATGCTAGTTCACTCCTCAGACCGTCTAGCTCGCTCAGCCATGTCTGCCACAGGCAACGACAGAACCGGCGATGCCATCGAGGGGCATGGTGACTGCGTTCATTTTGCCGCCCATTCATCGATGAGGTCCGCACTTGTTATGTGCTTCCTCAATGCAGGAACCTCCACACACCATGTGGCCTCCTACTCCTCACCAGCAGACGTCGCCGTAGGGCCACGACGCTCCGCCGAGGTCACAACGACCCCCTAACTCTCCTCCTCATCAGAGAAAACCATGTCATCCAAATCCATAGGATCATCCAATGCGAGTTGCAACTCAACATCGCTCCTACATTCCCCGGCCCTCACGTGCTAGGTGACCTCCTTCTTCTTCTCTTCCTTCTGCTAAACCTCCCTAGTTCTCTTCTTCTTCCGAGCATCTGCTGCCTCCTTCTAGGTGGCCTGCCAGGCCCTGCCCTTTGGTCCCTTAGGAAGGTGCAGCTGGGACCTGTACCTTTCAAGCCCCTATGGGAATGGATGGCCTAGGATCAAGAAACAGCAAAAGCAGAGGAAGAAACATGAACAAAATAAGGCATCATACCAGGTTGGACACGATCGAGGCATTGAACAGTATGGGTTTCCCCACAACCATATCCTTGGACCTCAACTGTAGCACCTGGCCAAGGTGACTCCAGACCTCATCGTCTTGCAGGTCCTCTGGTGACACATGGTCCAGGTCTGATCGACCACCGTACATCCACATCGGCTACGTCCTCTCCGCCAACGGCTCAACCCAACGGCGGAAGAGGGTGTGGAACACCCACACCCCATCAAGGCTGAGCCTTATGAGCTTTCGGAGCTCCTCCTCAATTACCTCCACCTTGTGCCTCTCCGTGCGGGCGCAACCCCATGACCAACTTTTTTGCTTCACCGGCCGTCCACCGGTGAACACCAAAAATGCCGCCTCCATCAGATTCCAGATGTAAAACCACTCCCATGCCACCTCTGGTTGGAGTCACATGGGGTGTATGTGGGATATGAGCCTCCCACACTTAGCTTCCTCTGCAAGGTGAACCCCCCCACCGGTGTGGTCTCGACCAAATTCTCCACCGTCATAGCTCTCTCGGAGAAGAAAAGCTAGAAGAGATCTGCGTGTGGCTCCATCTTGAGGAAAGCCTCGTAGATGGTGACAAAATTAGCAATGTGCAGCACCCCCATCAGATTGAGGTGCTGCAGCTCTAGACCCCACTCATTGAGGAGCTCGTGCAGGAACTAGTGCATGGGGTATCCTAATCCGTGCTCATGAAAGGTAAGGAAAGAAACCACCTCGTTGGGACGAGGTTGTGGGAACTCCTCCCTATACTTGGCCATGCAGCCCGAGGCACGACAGCATGGCACGAAGCTTGATTCTTTAGCCCGACACAAGCACGGCATGGCCTGATGACATGTAGGCCTAGGCTGGCGTGGCCCGAGGGAGCAAGCCATGCCTAGGCCGCTGCTTAGGCCCATGGGCCAGCACGGCATGGCCCGGCCTAAGACAGTCGGCCCGGTAGCGGCCCGGCCACCCCCCCCTTTGGCCCTCCCCCTCCTGGCTTCCTCCCCTCCCGGTCCTAGCCTCTCTGCGGCCCAGCACGCTGCTTGGCCCAGCCACCCCCGCCTCCCCCCACTCCTCATATATAAGCCACACGTCGCGGCCACGATGGCTCTCACACCCCAAACCCTAGCTCATTTCTCGTCTCTCTCGCCTCGCTCTCATCTCTCTTGCCTCGCCTTGCTCTTAGCTCTTGCCCTCGCGGTCTCACCTCTGTCCTCCCCAACTCCGGTGAGGTGACCTTGATGCCTCTCCCCTCCTCATATATAAGCACATGCCATGGCCGCGGCGGCTCTCACACCCCAAACCCTTGCTCATTTCCTCACCTCACCTCGCCTCGCTCTTGGGTCTCACGGTCTCCGTCCTCCCCAACTCTGGTGAGGTGACCTCGATGATCCGCCTGCCACCGACGAGTAGCTCTCTACTCCTCCTACTTGATACCCTCCCTGTTCCCTCTCCACCTCTCCCTTCTCCCTCTCCCAATCTCCCCTCTAGATCTCATTGATTATGTGAGTTGGTTGTCTCTGTTTGTCCCTCCTCCACCGTCCGCCATCATTGCTGACTGAGTGTCGTCTTCTCTCTTGTCATCTTCTCTGGCATTGGGCTCTGTCTACACAGGTGAAACCCTAACCCTAACCCTAACCCTAACCATGTTCTAATTTCTTCTTTTTCTTTCAATGTATGCTTCTGATTTCTTCTTCTTCCATTGTTTTGCAGGTCGGTAGCCGATGCATCATCTTCTAGCTGTGGCTTAGAGCGAGCAAGGCGGCCACCTACACCATCGAGGAACAGGGCTAGAGAGGTGGCCATGGCCGATGAGGATGGCCTCCTACTGGTTGGCCTAGCCCTAGAGGGCGAGAACGACGACAACACTCAAGCCGATGCTGCTGTGTTGTTCATTATCGATCTTGGGGACGACTCTGCTGCTCCGATCGATGTGAACGTGGACGGTGGCGAAGGGGCGACGGTGACTGCAAACTCCAACAACTCTGCTCCTTCGATTGCTGGTACAGGTAACAATAGTAAGCGCAAATCACCTATGTGGGCTGATTTTGAGGAGATCTATGAGGTTATTAATGGTTCTAGAATTTGCACTAAGGCTGTTTGTAAGATGTGCAAATCTACCTTGTCTACTAGATCTGCTGCTAGCACTGGTCACTTAAAAAGGCACCAAAAATCATGTAGGATTAAAACTGATCAACGTGCTTGGGTTCAGTTTAGGCTTTCATACAATCCTGATGGTTCTGTTTATAACTGGGATTATAAACCTGAAGTTGCTAGATCTAAATTATGTCATTTGATTGCTAAGCTTGATCTGCCTTTAGGAATTGGTGAGACTAATGCTTGGGAAGAATACATTGTTAGAGCTCATAATCCTAAGTTTGTTAAGGTCTCTAGACAGACCACCACTAGAGATCTTGGCAAACTTTTTAATGAACGACATAATATAATTAAGAACTGTGTTGTCTAGTGCTTCTTCTGTTGGTCTGACATCAGACATTTGGTCTAGTAATGTAAAGGAAGACTATATCAGTGTTGTTGCTCATTATGTGACTGCTGACTAGGAGTTGCAGAAAAAGGTAATTGGTCTCCGCTTGATTGAGGTAAAACATACTGGTGAGAATATTATAGAAAAAGTTGCTTGTGTGATAGAAGAATTTGGTTTGCTTGACAAGGTGTTCTCTGTTACTCTTGACAATGCTTCTTCCAATGCTAAGGCTATAGAAACATTGACACCTTTGTTTGCTGGTTATCTGGGTTCTGAACCTGCGCCTACACCTTTAGATCCTAATAAGGTTAAGTATCATCTTATGCATCAACATTGTGCTTGCCATATTATTAATCTGATAGTAAAATCTGGCTTAAAAAGGTTCAAACCTTACACTGAGGATTTTAGAACTGCTATTAACTTTTTGAATTCATCTAATCAAAGGATTGCTTTGTTCAAGAACTTTTGCATTGCTAAGGGTGTTAGACTTAGAAAGTTTGGTCTGGATATGGATGTTAGATGGAATGCTACATATCTTATGCTTAAACACTTGCTTCCATATAAAGATGTTTTTTTTGTGTTCATTAATTCCAACTATGGCTCAACGTTGTTAACTACAAGTCACTGGTTTATTACTGATAAAATACTTGAATTCCTAGAAGTTTTTTATGACTCCACAGTCACTCTTTCTGGTGATTACTATCCAACTAGTCCACTTATTCTGCACCATCTGCTAGATATTATAACTCATTTGCATGAAAGTTCAAAGGATCAGAATCTATTTTCTATTGTCTATCCTATGAAGCTTAAATACCTAAAATACTAGAAGGACATACCTCTGCTGTATTCATTTGCATTCATTCTTGATCCTAGAGGTAAAATGAGAGGTTTATTTAATGTTCTTACCATAATGCAACAAAAAACTGGTTTTGACTATAGTTCTTATTATGGTATTGTGAAAACTAAAATTTTCAAGTTGTTTAACAAGTATGAAGAAAAGTTTGGTGCAGCTAGGTCTCAAAGGAGGGCTGCACAACCTGTAAGCATCATAGGTAATAGGAAGCAGGCATGGGGAAGAATTTTTTGGAGGCCCTGGAGCATCTGGTGTTGTTGGACCTTCCCTTGCCTCTGCTCCTAGTCCTTCTTTATCTACTTCTGCTGCTGCTTGTGAGCTATCTACTTATCTGGATAGTGACAATGTCACTGCATATGAGGATGACTTTGATCTACTTCTCTGGTGGTGTGACCATAAGCTAACATATCCAGTGCTTTCTATCATGGCTAGAGACATTATGTCAGTTCCTATTTCAACAGTGTCTTCAGAATCTTGTTTTAGCTTGACAGGAAGAATACTTGTGGAGCAGCGCCATCGACTATTGCCTGAACATGTGGAGATGCTTGCTTGCATAAAAGATTAGGAGCTGGGTGAAAAAAGACTGCAACATGATGTTGACAACCAAGAATTGGTAGACTCCTTCGAGCATCTCTATCTTGATGAAGATGCATCTACTTCTAGGGCTCCTTCTACTAGCACATCTTCATTTGTGGCTTCTGCATCTGGTGGTTCTTGAGTTGAGAGTTGAGATTGAGATAGTGAGAGTGTGAGACTTGAGAGGTGAGCTAAGGGCCTGAGACTTGATTATGATCTGTATCTGCGATGTATCATGTAAACCTTTGAACATGTTTAAGACTTATAAGAGCTGTGCTGCACTCTTTTTCCCTTTCTGGGGTTTCTCACAAGGGTGAGTTTTACCCAGAAAGGTTTTTAATGAGGTAGCATTGCACATAGCTCAGTTATCCTTTTAATTTCCTCTTGTTCTCTATGTGTATGATTTTGGTTTTGGTTTGAAGCTCTTCTGGGAAAAAATACTTCAAATTTGAATACTTCTTGTTGAGATGAATTTTTTGATGTGTTTTGAATCTACGGGCCTTGGGCTGGCATGACCTGGTGATTTGGCCATGCCAAGCAGGTCGGCCCGGCATGGATTTAGGCCCATAGGCCCATGCTTGGGCTGATGGCAAGGCACGAGGCCCGCAGCGGCATGGCACGGGAGGCACAGTGTGCCATGCTGGCCCAACATCCTCCGAGCCATGCCTGGCCCGTGCCCGGGCCATGCCGAGCAAGGTTGGCCCGATGGCCAAGTATACTCCTCCCTCCTAAGGACCCTCTAGTGCGCCACCTCCTATGGTGGCAAAAACCCCTTCGTGACCAAAGCCTCCAGCACCGACATCCTCATGGTGGACGACCTCCAGTCCGACATTTCCGTGAGTTCCTCTCTCCTCCCTCGCTCTCTCCCCTTTCTTTCCTAGAAACCTTCGTGGCTCTTAGGAATGCTCATGGTAAAAAGGAAGAGAGAAGGCGGCGGCAGATGAAGAACAGGCAAAAGAACAAAATGAAAACCCTCTCCGTTCTCCTACTTATGGAAAAGGGAACATCGGTTAGGGAAGGACGCGCCGATCAGGGAAGCCGGAACGATGGAGCGAGAACCTCTCTTTTCCATTTAATGCAGATAAGACATGCCCTGACCGATGAGATGTGCTCTTCCTAATGGAATGGCTCCTAATCAGAAGGGATGTGGCCTGGCCATGGCCCACCACTACCACACAATCAACCACTATCGCATGATGGGCACAGGAACCGAAGCGCCACCACACACAGGTGGCTCCCCACTTTGCCAGGCCAAACCTAGAAGAACCCAAAGTGAAATCTTCCACTGGAAGAAACCATCTGACCCCCTGAGTTGATCAAATCACTCAGGATAGACACTAAATGACAGGTAAGGAAGCGAAGGGCACCCCATGTAGGCCATGCTGACTCCATCATGAACAATGAGCATGGGTCCTGGTCGAACATTTCTGACTGAAGCTCTCTGAACCCCATCACTCAGGTCGTCAAGGTTCCGGTCGGACATTTCCAACTAAAGCTTTCCAAACGCTGTCACTCAGGCCATCAAGGTGAGCATGAGTTCATTAATACAAAAATTGTTCACATAAGCACTCACCCATGATTAATGAGCGTAGGTCCCGGTCGGACATTTCCGACTGAAGCTTTCTGAACCCCATCACTTAAGCCATCAAGGTGAGCACTACCAACCCCCTCTATTTCCTTACAACCATTTCATACATCCATATGCGTATTCATTCCATATGCCCACGCCACCCGGACGATTCGGGCCCTGAACCGCCTAGGGGCTCAGGAACTAAGCATTGCACATCCAGCGAAATGCATCAGAACGCTTCGTGTTGTGTCATGGAGCGACGGTTGCCTCATTTGACATGAGCAACCAATAGAGCTAGGGGAGAAAACCATAGATGAGCACCGTGCGACCCTTGTCCAGTCTAGCAGATCGAGTCATCTCAACCTTCTCGTTTGATCCTAAACCTCTCGCCAGGCCCACAGAATCTCCATTGAGGGGAGGCCATTAGGCCACCCAGGTCGGTCTCCGGAACAACCTAGGCATCTGCCAGGTTGTAGGTAAAGGAGTAGTGGAATATCACAAGAGGGCTATGCTGACCCTATCATGAATGATGGACCCGGATTCTGCTCGATCACAACCATTAGTGAACTCACCGAGCTAGTCTTTGAGCCCGAGCGATCGGGACAAGCGACGAAACTCAGCCCCTTCGGTTATGAGGAACCAGATGGGGTAATGCACACAACTCACATCGACCCCCATGAAGGCCCAATAGGGCTCGAGGGCTCAAGACAAATGCCAAGGAAGCGACCTCGAACTCACCAGATCCATGACTCCAACTTGCTCGGTCCCACGCGCGTGCACCGATGCTAGGATCCACGAGCACCGCCTCATCTGATCTTTAACTAACTAACTACACTTCGACTGTGCTCCAAAAATCTAGGGACTACAACTCTAAACTCGTGTAATGGCTTCACTTCTGACTGCGCTCCAAAAATCTAGGGACCACGACTCTAAACTTGCCTAACGGTTTCACTTCCGACTGCGCTCCAAAAATCTAGGGACCACGACTCCAAACTCGCATGAAAACTAACTAAACTAACTACCTCAGCCACCCAGGCTGCGCCAAGGCTAGGATCCACAACTCTGACCCGCTTGGTCCCACGGCGTGCACCGATGCTAGGACCCACGATCTTGGTCTTGTCTGACCCCTAAACTAACTATTTAGAAACCACGGCACACACCGATGCTAGGGTTTGTCCAAACTAACTCCCCCACCCGATCCCATGGCATGCATCGACACTAGGATCAGTGAGCTCTCTCATGACCAAACTAACTCCCTCACTCGATCCCATAGTGCACATCGATGCTAGGACCAGTGAGCTTTGTCTCATCTGAAACTAACTGCCTCGCCCGATCCCACGGCGCGCATCGATGCTAGGATCAGTGAGCTCTATCTCGTCCAAAACTAACTGCCTCACCTGATCCCACAACACGCATTGATGCTAGGATCAGTGAGCTCTGTCTCATCCAAAACTAACTGCCTCGCCCAATCCCACGGCACGCATCGACGCCAGGATCAGTGAGCTCTGTCTCGTCTGAAGCTAACTGCCTCACCTGATCCTATGGCACGCATCGACACCAGGATCAGTGAGCTCTGTCTCATCCAAAACCCTTGACTGACTCTCTCACTTGATCCCACAGCGTGCACCGGTGCTGGGATCCACAAGCTCCCTCTCACCCAATCTCTCAAAACAAACTAAAAATCGCCTCGGCTGCACAACGACGCCTTGGGTGACAAAATTCTATCTCAAACTAAAAACACGCACACACGGCCACCAGAACAACACCCCAGATGGTTCTGCCCAAACCACCTAGGGGCTCGGGGGCTACACCCGTGGGTGCGCTCGTGCACACCATCGGTAAGACAAAAATTCCCCAAACAATTCAACCTGAATCGCCCGAGGGCTCAGGGGCTTCTATCGGGTTCATAAACCCGAGGTCCCTCAGGGACTGGCTTCCACACCAAGGCTCGGCCCAAGAGTCTAAATACAACAGGCCAGAAGGATGGCCTAGTTACCAACTAGAAGGTTTGGACCGAAAGGAGCGGCGCCTACTCGTTGACCCCTTAGGCCCACCACTCTAACTAGAGCGCTCGCTTTGGCCTCTAGCCACCTCTAGATGCCCTGTCCAATCAGAAGGCCTGGCCCAAAGCATTCCTTCCAACTCTGACCCCACATCCCTCTGACCAGAGCTCATAGGAACCCTGCTCACCGCTCTTCTCTGACCGGCGCACTCAGAGCCGACTAGAGCCATCCGACCGGGGATGCCCGCTCGGAAGGAACCAGAAGACATGCAGAGAAAGGCAAGGCAATGCTCACAAGTCAAAACCACTATACCAGGACCATACCCTACATGGAACAGTACTCTGCAGCCACCTAACAAACAGTATTATTGTAGGGGCCGCTAAAACTCCCATACGATAAGGCCGTCCATGCGCCTCTAGGCATCAATAGCAGTATGGGTGTCAGGATTTACCGTACCGGGTGAACATAGCGAGACTCCTCACATGCCTCTAGGTATCAAATAGTATTTGCAGGTACTGATGTCCACCATCCTTGCAAAAGGCAGCACGACCTCCCGTATGCATCTAACATTCTACAGTGACATTGACAGTGTTGTAGGCACCTACCATTATCTGGTACCCGCCGGTGTGGGCAACAAGGCTTAGTAGGTGTGGACAACAAGGCTCGGTAGCATACGCACCGTTTCCCCCTCACTTGTAAAGCAGTCCCCTTCATCTATAAAAGGGGGTGCGCTTCCTCCAACAAAAGGAGACCGATTCCAGTAGACTAGAGTTCCTTAGATCGATAGCTCATAATCATAGAACCACCAGATTTAGACCTCAAGCATCTGCTTGAACACTTAGTTCATAGCGAAGTTCCTATCACTCTTGGCCCTTCTGATCGGAGCCGACCGGACCTCTTGTACACCCCATCTTTCTCCTTCCCGTTTGTAACCCTACTACAAACTTCGAGCACCTAGGCTCAGGAATAAAGTCATCGACCGACCTCGACTGGATGTAGGGCACGTTGCCTAAACTAGTATAAATCCTATGTCATTGAGTGCTAGGCCACCTCCGATCACAACGTACATCAAAACTATAAATATTTACTAGTTGGTCACATTCTGCAGCGACACTTCCTTTTTACTCCAAATCTCTGCACACCCTTTATGGGTGAAACTTTTAAGTACACATAATCTCCCACTTCAAAGGCTAGTGGTCTTCTTCTTTTATCAGCATAACTCTTTTATCGGGCTTGGGCTGCTTCAATGTGTTGTTGGATAATACGCACTTGTTCTTCAGCTTCTTTGACAAAATCAATACCTGGCACTAACTCATTTAGTGCCAGTTCTTGTAGCTGAATTTTAAGTTTGGCTAACTCATTTGGTGGCATCCTATAGGGTCTTCTGGAGATAGGTGCTATACCTAGCGCTAACTCAATCCTAAATTTCGCATCCCTATCAGGTGGCAAACCAGGCAACTCATCTAGGAATACATCTAGAAATTCACAAACTACTAGAATATCACAGAGAGTAGTGGCTTGGATGGCACATGACAAGTTTTGAAGATCAAAACTCTAGGGAAGCGGTACTAGAAAAGCACTACCCCCCTTTGGTTCTCTCAACATAATTGTTCTAGTGTTGTGTCAATAAGAACTCCATGACCACTCATCCAATTCATGCCCAATATCACATCTATGGCTAATCCTGGCAATACTATGAGATCTATAGTATACTCCCTCTCTTGTATGGAGATGAGCACATCTCTGACTATTTGGTTTGTAGAGATAGTAGCCCAGCTGAACTTATACTATAACCACCCTTGTCTACAACCACTATCTTCTAATCATGCTTAGATGCAAATGTCTGACTCATAAATGAATGCAAAGCTACAGAATCAAATAAAACAATTGCAGGGTGTTTGTTTACAAGGAACATACCAGCGGTAATAACTTCCCCTGCGGGAATTTCCTCCATAGCTATATAGTGCACATACCTAGGACGTGCCTTAGGATTGGCCTGCTTTTGGTTACCCTAGTTTTGATTTCCACTCTTTTTGGAATATGGGCACTCCTTGGCCCAGTGGCCCATCTAATTACAATTGAAGCATGGCTGGTTACTTCTTGGCCATGTTGAGCTTCCTTGGCCTACGTTACCCTTGGGCAGGGCAATGGTGAATGCCTTGTGAAATGCCTTCTGAGGGCGCCTAGCCTAGGCTTTCTTCTAGGGAGGCCTAAACTTATGTGGCAGAACCGCCCGAAATAACACGCTTTCAGAGGCGCTCATCTTCCACTAGACACTAGGCACCCCAAAAGTTAGCTACATCAAATAGTTCCATTAAGCACACCCCACGAGAGAACTCGAATCAATCCACATTTTATCTCTAGAATCCAATAATGAGTATGAGCTTACAATACTTAGTCCATTTTATATAACAAGAGTTCTTGTAAATTATTTATTACAATACTAAGGTTCAGAGTGTGATAATTAAACAACAGAAATGTAATAATCATCTAGCAAAAATGATACATGGATCCATCTGTGCCCACCAGAAGAATCCTCCACACAAGAGCTAACTCCTCAAGCTACACCTGCAATAGGGTAAAATAAACCCTGAGTACACAATATACTTGTAAGACTTACCTGACTAGTGGGAATAGTTTCCCGACTCGCAAGGAACATGATAGGCAATATGGTCTGTTATTTTCTTTTGTTTATGAAAAGCATTACTAAAAGTATGTCCTTAGGGTCAAGTTTTATTAGCAATCATGATTACCTAATTAGCTAACCATTCTAGGTAAGCACCTGTTCTACTTTCCAGAAAGGGTTGAGCAATCAGAACCAATTCACCATCTTTCATATTCCAGTTCTTACTACAGTGCTAGTCCATAGCTAAGTCATACCATCTCATAGAAATGGTGATTCTTTAACCATTGTATCCTAGCTGGGTACCCCAAAACACATGCCTCACTTGTACCCTAGGCACAAACGAGACCAACCCATTTCACACCTATCGAGGGGTCTAGGTCCCCATCCAAACTTGGACTCCAAGCCCCACACCTGAGACCTAATCTTAGCATGGTGCTTAGACCTCCACCTTTCTCCGCCTCTAATCAGTCAGTCTGGAAATATCCAGAACCCACGACAAGAGCGCAATGAGTCTTCCCACTCCCATAAGCAAGTATGTGCTTAGGATAATAAGTCTATGACCTGACTACCATCCACAGCAATGGACAGTCCTCAATCGACATGGACAGGGAAAATAGTGTAACCAAGCTAAGCCCTATGGCCGCAGGACACAACTCGTTACACCCACCAATACCCATACCATATCTCTGCCTAGTCTCTATTTTCCTTTCACCATTTTATCATAAGAGTAATTATAATAATCACCTATTGTGAGTAACGGTAGATTACTCACACTACCAAAACCTAAGCATAGCAGCTACTCAAACCTGCATGAGTAAGACTCATAGGATAGATATATCTATGCATGTGGTTTCCATATAATTCCTATAACATAAATGCACATCACATATATACATATAGTGATTATAAAAAATAAGGGTTATACATCGGGGCTTGCCTTGGGCAGGCGTGGTGTCAACTATGTCAGTCAATGGTGGCTCTAGGACCTCCTCCTACATGAGAATCTCCTCCTCGTACTCGCCGATGGTCACGATCTCCACCGACTCATTCTCTATATGCATGCGATGATGATGATGCAACGATTTAGTATTTAGGTAACAACTTTTAAAATACAAACAGATATGCCATACTAACAAACTAGCTCTAATGACTAAGATACTAAGCTAACCATCAGCTCTATCAAATCAAGTGTCAAGCTTACCCTAACAAGTGCTTAATTTCCTAAATCAATGTTATGCTCTTATTCATATTAAAGGTTTAATGATATGTAGCTACCCTAATAAACAAGCTATATTAGGGCTACAAAAATTATCGTAAGCACATAATAAGACAATGAAGCTACTATAAAAATTTTAGGATCAAAGCTATCACCAATTTACTGCAAAAATTCCTACAATAATTACCCTAATAATATTAAGCACTTTCAAATGATATAATAGCCCTTAGTATCAACATAGATATGCATGATCTATCTATACTACTAGATAGATCACATTTTTAGGAACCGAACAAAACTTTTTTCGCAATTTTTGGACACCTACATGAATTTATATCAATTATACAAATGTAGCTCAGAAATTGAAATAGAAAAACTATTACTAATTCCTAAGAAAAAGAAAAAGTGGATTCAACCACGCGGCCCACCTATGCGTGGCCCGCACGAACATGGCCCACTCGCGAGACGACCCACGAAGGGGGAGCCCGTGCGCTGGTGTTTTTGCAAAAGTGCCCTCGGACTTCTCCCGAATTACACCTAAGTCCTAACACTATTTTTTCCTCTCTCTAATGAATTTATTTAGCCCCCTGAGTTTTTTCCTAATTTCCCTGCACACAACCCTAGGCAACTCTGTGCACGGTGGCGTGGCGAGCAGTGGCACAGCATGGCTATGCCGGCCACCTAGGACCTACGCGGACCCATCAAGTGGGTCGATCACCATCCCTGACCTAAACTACTATGCTAGGTGGTGGTGAGGGGTGGCAGGGCTCACTGGTGAGGGTTGCAGTGAGACGCGGCCATCCACGATGACAGCACATCCGTTCTGGTGAACTAGGGCAACTATAGACCTAACCGGCTAGCGGGTGAGCATTAGGAACTTACTGTGGACTCAGCCAAATTAATAGTTGGAGTAGAGGATGATGGAGGAGGGCTGGCCGCGTGCGACCAAGTCATGCAGCGGTGCACCATGGTGGACATAACCACGTTAGTGGCATTGGGGTAGCGGTAGCGGTTTGGCTAATGAGCACAGGGTGAAGAGGGAGTCAAAGCGGAGCTCATGGTGCAGCTGGACCGGCCTCTCATGGCTCCATTAGGGGAGTTTTCACCCACGTCGGACGAGCATGGCCTTAATGGCCCGACGGCGGGGAAGTGGCCAAATTAAGGCTTGGCCAGGCTCAACTCAAGGCGGGATGGGGTCAGACGGCTAGGTGGCTTAATGGCGAGGCCATAGACGAGTTGAATCGAGTTGAGGTGATCTCTCTCTGGTGGATCTCGTGGGCATGGCTCAGACAGCAGAGATGGCAGGGAGGAGGGTAGGTCCAAGCGCTGGTCGTCCTCGCCTTGGCGGCTAGCGGTAGGCCAGACCCGAGACAGCACCTACGTGCTCGCTATGAGACAATGCAGCCAGAAAACATTTGCGCTGTTAACATTTCTTAGCGTTGCTACAAAGAATGAAGTTTAAATCCTAACCCCTAGCAACAACCTAGAAATGCTTATTGGTATTTATTAATGTGTCACTTGGTTGAAGTACTTAACCACCTATTATAAACCTATATCTCCTAAGTTTACTAGGTTGTCATCCCTAGTGATGATGCCAGAGATATGTGTTGGTACTACACAGTATTACTACTAGAATAACACTAAGCAGATCTTTATTAAAGTATGTGACTATATAAATCTATGAATAAAGAGTATCCACAAGCGCACAGATAATATACCCTTGTAGCATTTTACCCGAGAGTATTCTAGGCATCGTTATTTATATTTTTACCACTGGGAAGGTCTGTCATGGACATGTATTGATAACTTATATTATTGAAGAAGTAAACCATAACAAATACTCTACTCTCAACAAGGATAAGTCATAAGATAAGATATGTATATATGATAAGCAATGATAATGATAAGTCACTCAGAGCACTCCTTTCTATGGCATTAGCATGGTCAAGTAGAATATTAGAGGAATAATTCCTAAGTCATTCTTAATTACAAGTCAAAGCATACATTTGATTAGTGCAATTACACCTAGTAATCATGGCTACGATCATCATCATATCTACATAGAAGGGATATTACTAAGGAAGATTGAGGGCAGAGCTCGTTCTACCTTCATAATCGAACCCTACGTGCACCTATATTCAGGGAGTGGACTACAGAGAACTCAACAGGAGTGTCACATCCATAATCTACCACATGACCTAGAATATAGGGTGTATCCACAGGTAAACAACTTATAAGCACCATGCTTACACAATGTCGACCACCCACCGATGGTACCTTAGAGTGAGCGCTATACAAACTTATGCATAAACATAATGATAAACTAGCTATACTAAGCATATAATCAAAGTAGATGATGAACATCATAATTAAGAACATGAATAAGATGAATATTGAGATTGTCATAACAATTGTAACTAGCATATAAAAATAATGGAGAAACAAAAGAGAGTGGGGTACAAAGTTTATACCAAACCACACTCTTGACAAGATCAAGAATCCAAGCGAAGTCCTACTTGCCTCCCTCTAGATCTATCCTAACTAGCTATGCTATGGAGGAGGAGGAGCTCTGAGGAGATTAGGGTTTCTGTCTTCTCAAAGGACTTGATGACTTATGATTCCTAGGGAGGCAAGGGCTAGATTATATAACCCTGATGGTCCAACATGAGCCCTTGAATCAAACTGACTTAAGCAATGGCCTAGATGCATCCTCAAAGGTGGTGGGAGATCACCTATGAAGCTGGCTGATAGGTGGGACTAGGGGGGCGGGCGGCCCCACCTACAGGTCGGGTGGCCCTACCTATCAGGGGTGGCCCTCCGTTTTGGTGACGTGGCTTTTGGACCCTTCTAGGGTCTTCCCACATAGGTACCATGGTGGAACTCCATATTTTCCTTTGACGATTAGGTCCTCCTTTGTGGTTTTCTGATTAAACCCTGTTAGAAATATAGATTCACCAAAACTTATGGAATTTATTAGTTTAAACCCCTAAACCTTCATTGGTGATTATATTTATGCCCTTATGCAAGTTTAATTGATGGTTTAAGTTGGTTGTTAACTACCATCAACAACTCCCCCAAGCTTACCTTTTGCTAGTCCCTTAGCAAAACTAAACTTAGTAATTGGATCTGAAGTTTAAGGATTTTGAAAACATTGAACCAATTTATCACAACAATTTCTACAAGTTTATATCTTACAATATTAAGCATTTCAAATTGATTAGATAACCTCTAAAAATATTATAAAACTATGTTAACAAAATATACTAATAGATAGATCATGATTTTAGAAACCTAACAAAATTGGTTTCACAATTTTTGGACATCTACACAAATTTATCTTGAATTTACAAGTTCACCTTAGAAACTAAATTAGAAAATACATTAGAAAAAGGAAAGGGCCGACAGCGCCCCCTTTAGGCCCGACAGCCTAGCACGACACGGTTGTGCACGCGTCGCGTCGGCCTAGTATGGCCCAAAGCCGGGGCGCCCGCGCGCATAGGCCATTTTGCAAAAAAGGCCTTGGGTTTTTGGATAATCACACGGAGCAACAGAACACTATTACTGCAGACTCATGCTTTGTAATAAAGACCCTGGAACATGTTACCTTTGCAACGGGGTTGTCCTCGGCATGCCCATGCCCGGTGGGGCGGCACACCGGCGGCAATGGCGGTTACGCCGGTGAAAGGTCTTAATGGCTCGAGGGGGTGAATAGCCTATTAAAATTTCTACAACAACACTTAGCAAACCAGTTAGACAAATATAAGGCGAAGCGAGTGTTGCACTAGCCTACTAAAAATGTAAGCCACCTACCACAATTCTAGTTTCTATAGTCTCTATCCACACAATGGCTATGTCACTACACTAAGTTAGTGTGCTCTCAAAGGCTAACTAAAGAGCCACACTAACCAAACTAACAAGCTCTCATGACTAGCTACACTAAAGAGCTTGACAACTAGTTTGCGGTAATATAAAGAGAGAGAGCAAGTTGGTTATACTGCCAAGTCGAGGAATGAACCAATCAATCACAAGAATGAATACCAATGAAGACCAAGCACCTCATAATCCAATGATGACACAATGTTTTTTTACCGAGGTTCACATGCTTGCCAGCAAGCAAGTCCCCGTTGTGGCGATTCACTCACTTGGAGGTTCATGCACTAATTGGCATCACACACCAAACCC